>NW_027443417.1:0-46617 GCF_048569485.1 Anomaloglossus baeobatrachus | reverse complement strand
GAGAAAAATGTGTTCATTTCATGTATGCGCGAAATGCCTTAAAAATGGCTTTAAAATGGATTTGGAGCATGGAGACGATTATCTCGGGATTGCAAGATAACCAAACAAAACTTTTAGTGGATTTCTACTTATTTTATTAAATATCATCTCCACCAAACAGGACAAGCTTGCATCTGTTATAGTTTTGGAGAAAAATGTGTTCATTTCATGTATGCGCGAAATGCCTTAAAAATGGCTTTAAAATGGATTTGGAGCATGGAGACGATTATCTCGGGATTGCAAGATAACCAAACAAAACTTTTAGTGGATTTCTACTTATTTTATTAAATATCATCTCCACCAAACAGGACAAGCTTGCATCTGTTATAGTTTTGGAGAAAAATGTGTTCATTTCATGTATGCGCGAAATGCCTTAAAAATGGCTTTAAAATGGATTTGGAGCATGGAGACGATTATCTCGGGATTGCAAGATAACCAAACAAAACTTTTAGTGGATTTCTACTTATTTTATTAAATATCATCTCCACCAAACAGGACAAGCTTGCATCTGTTATAGTTTTGGAGAAAAATGTGTTCATTTCATGTATGCGCGAAATGCCTTAAAAATGGCTTTAAAATGGATTTGGAGCATGGAGACGATTATCTCGGGATTGCAAGATAACCAAACAAAACTTTTAGTGGATTTCTACTTATTTTATTAAATATCATCTCCACCAAACAGGACAAGCTTGCATCTGTTATAGTTTTGGAGAAAAATGTGTTCATTTCATGTATGCGCGAAATGCCTTAAAAATGGCTTTAAAATGGATTTGGAGCATGGAGACGATTATCTCGGGATTGCAAGATAACCAAACAAAACTTTTAGTGGATTTCTACTTATTTTATTAAATATCATCTCCACCAAACAGGACAAGCTTGCATCTGTTATAGTTTTGGAGAAAAATGTGTTCATTTCATGTATGCGCGAAATGCCTTAAAAATGGCTTTAAAATGGATTTGGAGCATGGAGACGATTATCTCGGGATTGCAAGATAACCAAACAAAACTTTTAGTGGATTTCTACTTATTTTATTAAATATCATCTCCACCAAACAGGACAAGCTTGCATCTGTTATAGTTTTGGAGAAAAATGTGTTCATTTCATGTATGCGCGAAATGCCTTAAAAATGGCTTTAAAATGGATTTGGAGCATGGAGACGATTATCTCGGGATTGCAAGATAACCAAACAAAACTTTTAGTGGATTTCTACTTATTTTATTAAATATCATCTCCACCAAACAGGACAAGCTTGCATCTGTTATACGTTTTGGAGAAAAATGTGTTCATTTCATGTATGCGCGAAATGCCTTAAAAATGGCTTTAAAATGGATTTGGAGCATGGAGACGATTATCTCGGGATTGCAAGATAACCAAACAAAACTTTTAGTGGATTTCTACTTATTTTATTAAATATCATCTCCACCAAACAGGACAAGCTTGCATCTGTTATAGTTTTGGAGAAAAATGTGTTCATTTCATGTATGCGCGAAATGCCTTAAAAATGGCTTTAAAATGGATTTGGAGCATGGAGACGATTATCTCGGGATTGCAAGATAACCAAACAAAACTTTTAGTGGATTTCTACTTATTTTATTAAATATCATCTCCACCAAACAGGACAAGCTTGCATCTGTTATAGTTTTGGAGAAAAATGTGTTCATTTCATGTATGCGCGAAATGCCTTAAAAATGGCTTTAAAATGGATTTGGAGCATGGAGACGATTATCTCGGGATTGCAAGATAACCAAACAAAACTTTTAGTGGATTTCTACTTATTTTATTAAATATCATCTCCACCAAACAGGACAAGCTTGCATCTGTTATAGTTTTGGAGAAAAATGTGTTCATTTCATGTATGCGCGAAATGCCTTAAAAATGGCTTTAAAATGGATTTGGAGCATGGAGACGATTATCTCGGGATTGCAAGATAACCAAACAAAACTTTTAGTGGATTTCTACTTATTTTATTAAATATCATCTCCACCAAACAGGACAAGCTTGCATCTGTTATAGTTTTGGAGAAAAATGTGTTCATTTCATGTATGCGCGAAATGCCTTAAAAATGGCTTTAAAATGGATTTGGAGCATGGAGACGATTATCTCGGGATTGCAAGATAACCAAACAAAACTTTTAGTGGATTTCTACTTATTTTATTAAATATCATCTCCACCAAACAGGACAAGCTTGCATCTGTTATAGTTTTGGAGAAAAATGTGTTCATTTCATGTATGCGCGAAATGCCTTAAAAATGGCTTTAAAATGGATTTGGAGCATGGAGACGATTATCTCGGGATTGCAAGATAACCAAACAAAACTTTTAGTGGATTTCTACTTATTTTATTAAATATCATCTCCACCAAACAGGACAAGCTTGCATCTGTTATAGTTTTGGAGAAAAATGTGTTCATTTCATGTATGCGCGAAATGCCTTAAAAATGGCTTTAAAATGGATTTGGAGCATGGAGACGATTATCTCGGGATTGCAAGATAACCAAACAAAACTTTTAGTGGATTTCTACTTATTTTATTAAATATCATCTCCACCAAACAGGACAAGCTTGCATCTGTTATAGTTTTGGAGAAAAATGTGTTCATTTCATGTATGCGCGAAATGCCTTAAAAATGGCTTTAAAATGGATTTGGAGCATGGAGACGATTATCTCGGGATTGCAAGATAACCAAACAAAACTTTTAGTGGATTTCTACTTATTTTATTAAATATCATCTCCACCAAACAGGACAAGCTTGCATCTGTTATAGTTTTGGAGAAAAATGTGTTCATTTCATGTATGCGCGAAATGCCTTAAAAATGGCTTTAAAATGGATTTGGAGCATGGAGACGATTATCTCGGGATTGCAAGATAACCAAACAAAACTTTTAGTGGATTTCTACTTATTTTATTAAATATCATCTCCACCAAACAGGACAAGCTTGCATCTGTTATAGTTTTGGAGAAAAATGTGTTCATTTCATGTATGCGCGAAATGCCTTAAAAATGGCTTTAAAATGGATTTGGAGCATGGAGACGATTATCTCGGGATTGCAAGATAACCAAACAAAACTTTTAGTGGATTTCTACTTATTTTATTAAATATCATCTCCACCAAACAGGACAAGCTTGCATCTGTTATAGTTTTGGAGAAAAATGTGTTCATTTCATGTATGCGCGAAATGCCTTAAAAATGGCTTTAAAATGGATTTGGAGCATGGAGACGATTATCTCGGGATTGCAAGATAACCAAACAAAACTTTTAGTGGATTTCTACTTATTTTATTAAATATCATCTCCACCAAACAGGACAAGCTTGCATCTGTTATAGTTTTGGAGAAAAATGTGTTCATTTCATGTATGCGCGAAATGCCTTAAAAATGGCTTTAAAATGGATTTGGAGCATGGAGACGATTATCTCGGGATTGCAAGATAACCAAACAAAACTTTTAGTGGATTTCTACTTATTTTATTAAATATCATCTCCACCAAACAGGACAAGCTTGCATCTGTTATAGTTTTGGAGAAAAATGTGTTCATTTCATGTATGCGCGAAATGCCTTAAAAATGGCTTTAAAATGGATTTGGAGCATGGAGACGATTATCTCGGGATTGCAAGATAACCAAACAAAACTTTTAGTGGATTTCTACTTATTTTATTAAATATCATCTCCACCAAACAGGACAAGCTTGCATCTGTTATAGTTTTGGAGAAAAATGTGTTCATTTCATGTATGCGCGAAATGCCTTAAAAATGGCTTTAAAATGGATTTGGAGCATGGAGACGATTATCTCGGGATTGCAAGATAACCAAACAAAACTTTTAGTGGATTTCTACTTATTTTATTAAATATCATCTCCACCAAACAGGACAAGCTTGCATCTGTTATAGTTTTGGAGAAAAATGTGTTCATTTCATGTATGCGCGAAATGCCTTAAAAATGGCTTTAAAATGGATTTGGAGCATGGAGACGATTATCTCGGGATTGCAAGATAACCAAACAAAACTTTTAGTGGATTTCTACTTATTTTATTAAATATCATCTCCACCAAACAGGACAAGCTTGCATCTGTTATAGTTTTGGAGAAAAATGTGTTCATTTCATGTATGCGCGAAATGCCTTAAAAATGGCTTTAAAATGGATTTGGAGCATGGAGACGATTATCTCGGGATTGCAAGATAACCAAACAAAACTTTTAGTGGATTTCTACTTATTTTATTAAATATCATCTCCACCAAACAGGACAAGCTTGCATCTGTTATAGTTTTGGAGAAAAATGTGTTCATTTCATGTATGCGCGAAATGCCTTAAAAATGGCTTTAAAATGGATTTGGAGCATGGAGACGATTATCTCGGGATTGCAAGATAACCAAACAAAACTTTTAGTGGATTTCTACTTATTTTATTAAATATCATCTCCACCAAACAGGACAAGCTTGCATCTGTTATAGTTTTGGAGAAAAATGTGTTCATTTCATGTATGCGCGAAATGCCTTAAAAATGGCTTTAAAATGGATTTGGAGCATGGAGACGATTATCTCGGGATTGCAAGATAACCAAACAAAACTTTTAGTGGATTTCTACTTATTTTATTAAATATCATCTCCACCAAACAGGACAAGCTTGCATCTGTTATAGTTTTGGAGAAAAATGTGTTCATTTCATGTATGCGCGAAATGCCTTAAAAATGGCTTTAAAATGGATTTGGAGCATGGAGACGATTATCTCGGGATTGCAAGATAACCAAACAAAACTTTTAGTGGATTTCTACTTATTTTATTAAATATCATCTCCACCAAACAGGACAAGCTTGCATCTGTTATAGTTTTGGAGAAAAATGTGTTCATTTCATGTATGCGCGAAATGCCTTAAAAATGGCTTTAAAATGGATTTGGAGCATGGAGACGATTATCTCGGGATTGCAAGATAACCAAACAAAACTTTTAGTGGATTTCTACTTATTTTATTAAATATCATCTCCACCAAACAGGACAAGCTTGCATCTGTTATAGTTTTGGAGAAAAATGTGTTCATTTCATGTATGCGCGAAATGCCTTAAAAATGGCTTTAAAATGGATTTGGAGCATGGAGACGATTATCTCGGGATTGCAAGATAACCAAACAAAACTTTTAGTGGATTTCTACTTATTTTATTAAATATCATCTCCACCAAACAGGACAAGCTTGCATCTGTTATAGTTTTGGAGAAAAATGTGTTCATTTCATGTATGCGCGAAATGCCTTAAAAATGGCTTTAAAATGGATTTGGAGCATGGAGACGATTATCTCGGGATTGCAAGATAACCAAACAAAACTTTTAGTGGATTTCTACTTATTTTATTAAATATCATCTCCACCAAACAGGACAAGCTTGCATCTGTTATAGTTTTGGAGAAAAATGTGTTCATTTCATGTATGCGCGAAATGCCTTAAAAATGGCTTTAAAATGGATTTGGAGCATGGAGACGATTATCTCGGGATTGCAAGATAACCAAACAAAACTTTTAGTGGATTTCTACTTATTTTATTAAATATCATCTCCACCAAACAGGACAAGCTTGCATCTGTTATAGTTTTGGAGAAAAATGTGTTCATTTCATGTATGCGCGAAATGCCTTAAAAATGGCTTTAAAATGGATTTGGAGCATGGAGACGATTATCTCGGGATTGCAAGATAACCAAACAAAACTTTTAGTGGATTTCTACTTATTTTATTAAATATCATCTCCACCAAACAGGACAAGCTTGCATCTGTTATAGTTTTGGAGAAAAATGTGTTCATTTCATGTATGCGCGAAATGCCTTAAAAATGGCTTTAAAATGGATTTGGAGCATGGAGACGATTATCTCGGGATTGCAAGATAACCAAACAAAACTTTTAGTGGATTTCTACTTATTTTATTAAATATCATCTCCACCAAACAGGACAAGCTTGCATCTGTTATAGTTTTGGAGAAAAATGTGTTCATTTCATGTATGCGCGAAATGCCTTAAAAATGGCTTTAAAATGGATTTGGAGCATGGAGACGATTATCTCGGGATTGCAAGATAACCAAACAAAACTTTTAGTGGATTTCTACTTATTTTATTAAATATCATCTCCACCAAACAGGACAAGCTTGCATCTGTTATAGTTTTGGAGAAAAATGTGTTCATTTCATGTATGCGCGAAATGCCTTAAAAATGGCTTTAAAATGGATTTGGAGCATGGAGACGATTATCTCGGGATTGCAAGATAACCAAACAAAACTTTTAGTGGATTTCTACTTATTTTATTAAATATCATCTCCACCAAACAGGACAAGCTTGCATCTGTTATAGTTTTGGAGAAAAATGTGTTCATTTCATGTATGCGCGAAATGCCTTAAAAATGGCTTTAAAATGGATTTGGAGCATGGAGACGATTATCTCGGGATTGCAAGATAACCAAACAAAACTTTTAGTGGATTTCTACTTATTTTATTAAATATCATCTCCACCAAACAGGACAAGCTTGCATCTGTTATAGTTTTGGAGAAAAATGTGTTCATTTCATGTATGCGCGAAATGCCTTAAAAATGGCTTTAAAATGGATTTGGAGCATGGAGACGATTATCTCGGGATTGCAAGATAACCAAACAAAACTTTTAGTGGATTTCTACTTATTTTATTAAATATCATCTCCACCAAACAGGACAAGCTTGCATCTGTTATAGTTTTGGAGAAAAATGTGTTCATTTCATGTATGCGCGAAATGCCTTAAAAATGGCTTTAAAATGGATTTGGAGCATGGAGACGATTATCTCGGGATTGCAAGATAACCAAACAAAACTTTTAGTGGATTTCTACTTATTTTATTAAATATCATCTCCACCAAACAGGACAAGCTTGCATCTGTTATAGTTTTGGAGAAAAATGTGTTCATTTCATGTATGCGCGAAATGCCTTAAAAATGGCTTTAAAATGGATTTGGAGCATGGAGACGATTATCTCGGGATTGCAAGATAACCAAACAAAACTTTTAGTGGATTTCTACTTATTTTATTAAATATCATCTCCACCAAACAGGACAAGCTTGCATCTGTTATAGTTTTGGAGAAAAATGTGTTCATTTCATGTATGCGCGAAATGCCTTAAAAATGGCTTTAAAATGGATTTGGAGCATGGAGACGATTATCTCGGGATTGCAAGATAACCAAACAAAACTTTTAGTGGATTTCTACTTATTTTATTAAATATCATCTCCACCAAACAGGACAAGCTTGCATCTGTTATAGTTTTGGAGAAAAATGTGTTCATTTCATGTATGCGCGAAATGCCTTAAAAATGGCTTTAAAATGGATTTGGAGCATGGAGACGATTATCTCGGGATTGCAAGATAACCAAACAAAACTTTTAGTGGATTTCTACTTATTTTATTAAATATCATCTCCACCAAACAGGACAAGCTTGCATCTGTTATAGTTTTGGAGAAAAATGTGTTCATTTCATGTATGCGCGAAATGCCTTAAAAATGGCTTTAAAATGGATTTGGAGCATGGAGACGATTATCTCGGGATTGCAAGATAACCAAACAAAACTTTTAGTGGATTTCTACTTATTTTATTAAATATCATCTCCACCAAACAGGACAAGCTTGCATCTGTTATAGTTTTGGAGAAAAATGTGTTCATTTCATGTATGCGCGAAATGCCTTAAAAATGGCTTTAAAATGGATTTGGAGCATGGAGACGATTATCTCGGGATTGCAAGATAACCAAACAAAACTTTTAGTGGATTTCTACTTATTTTATTAAATATCATCTCCACCAAACAGGACAAGCTTGCATCTGTTATAGTTTTGGAGAAAAATGTGTTCATTTCATGTATGCGCGAAATGCCTTAAAAATGGCTTTAAAATGGATTTGGAGCATGGAGACGATTATCTCGGGATTGCAAGATAACCAAACAAAACTTTTAGTGGATTTCTACTTATTTTATTAAATATCATCTCCACCAAACAGGACAAGCTTGCATCTGTTATAGTTTTGGAGAAAAATGTGTTCATTTCATGTATGCGCGAAATGCCTTAAAAATGGCTTTAAAATGGATTTGGAGCATGGAGACGATTATCTCGGGATTGCAAGATAACCAAACAAAACTTTTAGTGGATTTCTACTTATTTTATTAAATATCATCTCCACCAAACAGGACAAGCTTGCATCTGTTATAGTTTTGGAGAAAAATGTGTTCATTTCATGTATGCGCGAAATGCCTTAAAAATGGCTTTAAAATGGATTTGGAGCATGGAGACGATTATCTCGGGATTGCAAGATAACCAAACAAAACTTTTAGTGGATTTCTACTTATTTTATTAAATATCATCTCCACCAAACAGGACAAGCTTGCATCTGTTATAGTTTTGGAGAAAAATGTGTTCATTTCATGTATGCGCGAAATGCCTTAAAAATGGCTTTAAAATGGATTTGGAGCATGGAGACGATTATCTCGGGATTGCAAGATAACCAAACAAAACTTTTAGTGGATTTCTACTTATTTTATTAAATATCATCTCCACCAAACAGGACAAGCTTGCATCTGTTATAGTTTTGGAGAAAAATGTGTTCATTTCATGTATGCGCGAAATGCCTTAAAAATGGCTTTAAAATGGATTTGGAGCATGGAGACGATTATCTCGGGATTGCAAGATAACCAAACAAAACTTTTAGTGGATTTCTACTTATTTTATTAAATATCATCTCCACCAAACAGGACAAGCTTGCATCTGTTATAGTTTTGGAGAAAAATGTGTTCATTTCATGTATGCGCGAAATGCCTTAAAAATGGCTTTAAAATGGATTTGGAGCATGGAGACGATTATCTCGGGATTGCAAGATAACCAAACAAAACTTTTAGTGGATTTCTACTTATTTTATTAAATATCATCTCCACCAAACAGGACAAGCTTGCATCTGTTATAGTTTTGGAGAAAAATGTGTTCATTTCATGTATGCGCGAAATGCCTTAAAAATGGCTTTAAAATGGATTTGGAGCATGGAGACGATTATCTCGGGATTGCAAGATAACCAAACAAAACTTTTAGTGGATTTCTACTTATTTTATTAAATATCATCTCCACCAAACAGGACAAGCTTGCATCTGTTATAGTTTTGGAGAAAAATGTGTTCATTTCATGTATGCGCGAAATGCCTTAAAAATGGCTTTAAAATGGATTTGGAGCATGGAGACGATTATCTCGGGATTGCAAGATAACCAAACAAAACTTTTAGTGGATTTCTACTTATTTTATTAAATATCATCTCCACCAAACAGGACAAGCTTGCATCTGTTATAGTTTTGGAGAAAAATGTGTTCATTTCATGTATGCGCGAAATGCCTTAAAAATGGCTTTAAAATGGATTTGGAGCATGGAGACGATTATCTCGGGATTGCAAGATAACCAAACAAAACTTTTAGTGGATTTCTACTTATTTTATTAAATATCATCTCCACCAAACAGGACAAGCTTGCATCTGTTATAGTTTTGGAGAAAAATGTGTTCATTTCATGTATGCGCGAAATGCCTTAAAAATGGCTTTAAAATGGATTTGGAGCATGGAGACGATTATCTCGGGATTGCAAGATAACCAAACAAAACTTTTAGTGGATTTCTACTTATTTTATTAAATATCATCTCCACCAAACAGGACAAGCTTGCATCTGTTATAGTTTTGGAGAAAAATGTGTTCATTTCATGTATGCGCGAAATGCCTTAAAAATGGCTTTAAAATGGATTTGGAGCATGGAGACGATTATCTCGGGATTGCAAGATAACCAAACAAAACTTTTAGTGGATTTCTACTTATTTTATTAAATATCATCTCCACCAAACAGGACAAGCTTGCATCTGTTATAGTTTTGGAGAAAAATGTGTTCATTTCATGTATGCGCGAAATGCCTTAAAAATGGCTTTAAAATGGATTTGGAGCATGGAGACGATTATCTCGGGATTGCAAGATAACCAAACAAAACTTTTAGTGGATTTCTACTTATTTTATTAAATATCATCTCCACCAAACAGGACAAGCTTGCATCTGTTATAGTTTTGGAGAAAAATGTGTTCATTTCATGTATGCGCGAAATGCCTTAAAAATGGCTTTAAAATGGATTTGGAGCATGGAGACGATTATCTCGGGATTGCAAGATAACCAAACAAAACTTTTAGTGGATTTCTACTTATTTTATTAAATATCATCTCCACCAAACAGGACAAGCTTGCATCTGTTATAGTTTTGGAGAAAAATGTGTTCATTTCATGTATGCGCGAAATGCCTTAAAAATGGCTTTAAAATGGATTTGGAGCATGGAGACGATTATCTCGGGATTGCAAGATAACCAAACAAAACTTTTAGTGGATTTCTACTTATTTTATTAAATATCATCTCCACCAAACAGGACAAGCTTGCATCTGTTATAGTTTTGGAGAAAAATGTGTTCATTTCATGTATGCGCGAAATGCCTTAAAAATGGCTTTAAAATGGATTTGGAGCATGGAGACGATTATCTCGGGATTGCAAGATAACCAAACAAAACTTTTAGTGGATTTCTACTTATTTTATTAAATATCATCTCCACCAAACAGGACAAGCTTGCATCTGTTATAGTTTTGGAGAAAAATGTGTTCATTTCATGTATGCGCGAAATGCCTTAAAAATGGCTTTAAAATGGATTTGGAGCATGGAGACGATTATCTCGGGATTGCAAGATAACCAAACAAAACTTTTAGTGGATTTCTACTTATTTTATTAAATATCATCTCCACCAAACAGGACAAGCTTGCATCTGTTATAGTTTTGGAGAAAAATGTGTTCATTTCATGTATGCGCGAAATGCCTTAAAAATGGCTTTAAAATGGATTTGGAGCATGGAGACGATTATCTCGGGATTGCAATATAACCAAACAAAACTTTTAGTGGATTTCTACTTATTTTATTAAATATCATCTCTCACCAAACAGGACAAGCTTGCATCTGTTATAGTTTTGGAGAAAAATGTGTTCATTTCATGTATGCGCGAAATGCCTTAAAAATGGCTTTAAAATGGATTTGGAGCATGGAGACGATTATCTCGGGATTGCAAGATAACCAAACAAAACTTTTAGTGGATTTCTACTTATTTTATTAAATATCATCTCCACCAAACAGGACAAGCTTGCATCTGTTATAGTTTTGGAGAAAAATGTGTTCATTTCATGTATGCGCGAAATGCCTTAAAAATGGCTTTAAAATGGATTTGGAGCATGGAGACGATTATCTCGGGATTGCAAGATAACCAAACAAAACTTTTAGTGGATTTCTACTTATTTTATTAAATATCATCTCCACCAAACAGGACAAGCTTGCATCTGTTATAGTTTTGGAGAAAAATGTGTTCATTTCATGTATGCGCGAAATGCCTTAAAAATGGCTTTAAAATGGATTTGGAGCATGGAGACGATTATCTCGGGATTGCAAGATAACCAAACAAAACTTTTAGTGGATTTCTACTTATTTTATTAAATATCATCTCCACCAAACAGGACAAGCTTGCATCTGTTATAGTTTTGGAGAAAAATGTGTTCATTTCATGTATGCGCGAAATGCCTTAAAAATGGCTTTAAAATGGATTTGGAGCATGGAGACGATTATCTCGGGATTGCAAGATAACCAAACAAAACTTTTAGTGGATTTCTACTTATTTTATTAAATATCATCTCCACCAAACAGGACAAGCTTGCATCTGTTATAGTTTTGGAGAAAAATGTGTTCATTTCATGTATGCGCGAAATGCCTTAAAAATGGCTTTAAAATGGATTTGGAGCATGGAGACGATTATCTCGGGATTGCAAGATAACCAAACAAAACTTTTAGTGGATTTCTACTTATTTTATTAAATATCATCTCCACCAAACAGGACAAGCTTGCATCTGTTATAGTTTTGGAGAAAAATGTGTTCATTTCATGTATGCGCGAAATGCCTTAAAAATGGCTTTAAAATGGATTTGGAGCATGGAGACGATTATCTCGGGATTGCAAGATAACCAAACAAAACTTTTAGTGGATTTCTACTTATTTTATTAAATATCATCTCCACCAAACAGGACAAGCTTGCATCTGTTATAGTTTTGGAGAAAAATGTGTTCATTTCATGTATGCGCGAAATGCCTTAAAAATGGCTTTAAAATGGATTTGGAGCATGGAGACGATTATCTCGGGATTGCAAGATAACCAAACAAAACTTTTAGTGGATTTCTACTTATTTTATTAAATATCATCTCCACCAAACAGGACAAGCTTGCATCTGTTATAGTTTTGGAGAAAAATGTGTTCATTTCATGTATGCGCGAAATGCCTTAAAAATGGCTTTAAAATGGATTTGGAGCATGGAGACGATTATCTCGGGATTGCAAGATAACCAAACAAAACTTTTAGTGGATTTCTACTTATTTTATTAAATATCATCTCCACCAAACAGGACAAGCTTGCATCTGTTATAGTTTTGGAGAAAAATGTGTTCATTTCATGTATGCGCGAAATGCCTTAAAAATGGCTTTAAAATGGATTTGGAGCATGGAGACGATTATCTCGGGATTGCAAGATAACCAAACAAAACTTTTAGTGGATTTCTACTTATTTTATTAAATATCATCTCCACCAAACAGGACAAGCTTGCATCTGTTATAGTTTTGGAGAAAAATGTGTTCATTTCATGTATGCGCGAAATGCCTTAAAAATGGCTTTAAAATGGATTTGGAGCATGGAGACGATTATCTCGGGATTGCAAGATAACCAAACAAAACTTTTAGTGGATTTCTACTTATTTTATTAAATATCATCTCCACCAAACAGGACAAGCTTGCATCTGTTATAGTTTTGGAGAAAAATGTGTTCATTTCATGTATGCGCGAAATGCCTTAAAAATGGCTTTAAAATGGATTTGGAGCATGGAGACGATTATCTCGGGATTGCAAGATAACCAAACAAAACTTTTAGTGGATTTCTACTTATTTTATTAAATATCATCTCCACCAAACAGGACAAGCTTGCATCTGTTATAGTTTTGGAGAAAAATGTGTTCATTTCATGTATGCGCGAAATGCCTTAAAAATGGCTTTAAAATGGATTTGGAGCATGGAGACGATTATCTCGGGATTGCAAGATAACCAAACAAAACTTTTAGTGGATTTCTACTTATTTTATTAAATATCATCTCCACCAAACAGGACAAGCTTGCATCTGTTATAGTTTTGGAGAAAAATGTGTTCATTTCATGTATGCGCGAAATGCCTTAAAAATGGCTTTAAAATGGATTTGGAGCATGGAGACGATTATCTCGGGATTGCAAGATAACCAAACAAAACTTTTAGTGGATTTCTACTTATTTTATTAAATATCATCTCCACCAAACAGGACAAGCTTGCATCTGTTATAGTTTTGGAGAAAAATGTGTTCATTTCATGTATGCGCGAAATGCCTTAAAAATGGCTTTAAAATGGATTTGGAGCATGGAGACGATTATCTCGGGATTGCAAGATAACCAAACAAAACTTTTAGTGGATTTCTACTTATTTTATTAAATATCATCTCCACCAAACAGGACAAGCTTGCATCTGTTATAGTTTTGGAGAAAAATGTGTTCATTTCATGTATGCGCGAAATGCCTTAAAAATGGCTTTAAAATGGATTTGGAGCATGGAGACGATTATCTCGGGATTGCAAGATAACCAAACAAAACTTTTAGTGGATTTCTACTTATTTTATTAAATATCATCTCCACCAAACAGGACAAGCTTGCATCTGTTATAGTTTTGGAGAAAAATGTGTTCATTTCATGTATGCGCGAAATGCCTTAAAAATGGCTTTAAAATGGATTTGGAGCATGGAGACGATTATCTCGGGATTGCAAGATAACCAAACAAAACTTTTAGTGGATTTCTACTTATTTTATTAAATATCATCTCCACCAAACAGGACAAGCTTGCATCTGTTATAGTTTTGGAGAAAAATGTGTTCATTTCATGTATGCGCGAAATGCCTTAAAAATGGCTTTAAAATGGATTTGGAGCATGGAGACGATTATCTCGGGATTGCAAGATAACCAAACAAAACTTTTAGTGGATTTCTACTTATTTTATTAAATATCATCTCCACCAAACAGGACAAGCTTGCATCTGTTATAGTTTTGGAGAAAAATGTGTTCATTTCATGTATGCGCGAAATGCCTTAAAAATGGCTTTAAAATGGATTTGGAGCATGGAGACGATTATCTCGGGATTGCAAGATAACCAAACAAAACTTTTAGTGGATTTCTACTTATTTTATTAAATATCATCTCCACCAAACAGGACAAGCTTGCATCTGTTATAGTTTTGGAGAAAAATGTGTTCATTTCATGTATGCGCGAAATGCCTTAAAAATGGCTTTAAAATGGATTTGGAGCATGGAGACGATTATCTCGGGATTGCAAGATAACCAAACAAAACTTTTAGTGGATTTCTACTTATTTTATTAAATATCATCTCCACCAAACAGGACAAGCTTGCATCTGTTATAGTTTTGGAGAAAAATGTGTTCATTTCATGTATGCGCGAAATGCCTTAAAAATGGCTTTAAAATGGATTTGGAGCATGGAGACGATTATCTCGGGATTGCAAGATAACCAAACAAAACTTTTAGTGGATTTCTACTTATTTTATTAAATATCATCTCCACCAAACAGGACAAGCTTGCATCTGTTATAGTTTTGGAGAAAAATGTGTTCATTTCATGTATGCGCGAAATGCCTTAAAAATGGCTTTAAAATGGATTTGGAGCATGGAGACGATTATCTCGGGATTGCAAGATAACCAAACAAAACTTTTAGTGGATTTCTACTTATTTTATTAAATATCATCTCCACCAAACAGGACAAGCTTGCATCTGTTATAGTTTTGGAGAAAAATGTGTTCATTTCATGTATGCGCGAAATGCCTTAAAAATGGCTTTAAAATGGATTTGGAGCATGGAGACGATTATCTCGGGATTGCAAGATAACCAAACAAAACTTTTAGTGGATTTCTACTTATTTTATTAAATATCATCTCCACCAAACAGGACAAGCTTGCATCTGTTATAGTTTTGGAGAAAAATGTGTTCATTTCATGTATGCGCGAAATGCCTTAAAAATGGCTTTAAAATGGATTTGGAGCATGGAGACGATTATCTCGGGATTGCAAGATAACCAAACAAAACTTTTAGTGGATTTCTACTTATTTTATTAAATATCATCTCCACCAAACAGGACAAGCTTGCATCTGTTATAGTTTTGGAGAAAAATGTGTTCATTTCATGTATGCGCGAAATGCCTTAAAAATGGCTTTAAAATGGATTTGGAGCATGGAGACGATTATCTCGGGATTGCAAGATAACCAAACAAAACTTTTAGTGGATTTCTACTTATTTTATTAAATATCATCTCCACCAAACAGGACAAGCTTGCATCTGTTATAGTTTTGGAGAAAAATGTGTTCATTTCATGTATGCGCGAAATGCCTTAAAAATGGCTTTAAAATGGATTTGGAGCATGGAGACGATTATCTCGGGATTGCAAGATAACCAAACAAAACTTTTAGTGGATTTCTACTTATTTTATTAAATATCATCTCCACCAAACAGGACAAGCTTGCATCTGTTATAGTTTTGGAGAAAAATGTGTTCATTTCATGTATGCGCGAAATGCCTTAAAAATGGCTTTAAAATGGATTTGGAGCATGGAGACGATTATCTCGGGATTGCAAGATAACCAAACAAAACTTTTAGTGGATTTCTACTTATTTTATTAAATATCATCTCCACCAAACAGGACAAGCTTGCATCTGTTATAGTTTTGGAGAAAAATGTGTTCATTTCATGTATGCGCGAAATGCCTTAAAAATGGCTTTAAAATGGATTTGGAGCATGGAGACGATTATCTCGGGATTGCAAGATAACCAAACAAAACTTTTAGTGGATTTCTACTTATTTTATTAAATATCATCTCCACCAAACAGGACAAGCTTGCATCTGTTATAGTTTTGGAGAAAAATGTGTTCATTTCATGTATGCGCGAAATGCCTTAAAAATGGCTTTAAAATGGATTTGGAGCATGGAGACGATTATCTCGGGATTGCAAGATAACCAAACAAAACTTTTAGTGGATTTCTACTTATTTTATTAAATATCATCTCCACCAAACAGGACAAGCTTGCATCTGTTATAGTTTTGGAGAAAAATGTGTTCATTTCATGTATGCGCGAAATGCCTTAAAAATGGCTTTAAAATGGATTTGGAGCATGGAGACGATTATCTCGGGATTGCAAGATAACCAAACAAAACTTTTAGTGGATTTCTACTTATTTTATTAAATATCATCTCCACCAAACAGGACAAGCTTGCATCTGTTATAGTTTTGGAGAAAAATGTGTTCATTTCATGTATGCGCGAAATGCCTTAAAAATGGCTTTAAAATGGATTTGGAGCATGGAGACGATTATCTCGGGATTGCAAGATAACCAAACAAAACTTTTAGTGGATTTCTACTTATTTTATTAAATATCATCTCCACCAAACAGGACAAGCTTGCATCTGTTATAGTTTTGGAGAAAAATGTGTTCATTTCATGTATGCGCGAAATGCCTTAAAAATGGCTTTAAAATGGATTTGGAGCATGGAGACGATTATCTCGGGATTGCAAGATAACCAAACAAAACTTTTAGTGGATTTCTACTTATTTTATTAAATATCATCTCCACCAAACAGGACAAGCTTGCATCTGTTATAGTTTTGGAGAAAAATGTGTTCATTTCATGTATGCGCGAAATGCCTTAAAAATGGCTTTAAAATGGATTTGGAGCATGGAGACGATTATCTCGGGATTGCAAGATAACCAAACAAAACTTTTAGTGGATTTCTACTTATTTTATTAAATATCATCTCCACCAAACAGGACAAGCTTGCATCTGTTATAGTTTTGGAGAAAAATGTGTTCATTTCATGTATGCGCGAAATGCCTTAAAAATGGCTTTAAAATGGATTTGGAGCATGGAGACGATTATCTCGGGATTGCAAGATAACCAAACAAAACTTTTAGTGGATTTCTACTTATTTTATTAAATATCATCTCCACCAAACAGGACAAGCTTGCATCTGTTATAGTTTTGGAGAAAAATGTGTTCATTTCATGTATGCGCGAAATGCCTTAAAAATGGCTTTAAAATGGATTTGGAGCATGGAGACGATTATCTCGGGATTGCAAGATAACCAAACAAAACTTTTAGTGGATTTCTACTTATTTTATTAAATATCATCTCCACCAAACAGGACAAGCTTGCATCTGTTATAGTTTTGGAGAAAAATGTGTTCATTTCATGTATGCGCGAAATGCCTTAAAAATGGCTTTAAAATGGATTTGGAGCATGGAGACGATTATCTCGGGATTGCAAGATAACCAAACAAAACTTTTAGTGGATTTCTACTTATTTTATTAAATATCATCTCCACCAAACAGGACAAGCTTGCATCTGTTATAGTTTTGGAGAAAAATGTGTTCATTTCATGTATGCGCGAAATGCCTTAAAAATGGCTTTAAAATGGATTTGGAGCATGGAGACGATTATCTCGGGATTGCAAGATAACCAAACAAAACTTTTAGTGGATTTCTACTTATTTTATTAAATATCATCTCCACCAAACAGGACAAGCTTGCATCTGTTATAGTTTTGGAGAAAAATGTGTTCATTTCATGTATGCGCGAAATGCCTTAAAAATGGCTTTAAAATGGATTTGGAGCATGGAGACGATTATCTCGGGATTGCAAGATAACCAAACAAAACTTTTAGTGGATTTCTACTTATTTTATTAAATATCATCTCCACCAAACAGGACAAGCTTGCATCTGTTATAGTTTTGGAGAAAAATGTGTTCATTTCATGTATGCGCGAAATGCCTTAAAAATGGCTTTAAAATGGATTTGGAGCATGGAGACGATTATCTCGGGATTGCAAGATAACCAAACAAAACTTTTAGTGGATTTCTACTTATTTTATTAAATATCATCTCCACCAAACAGGACAAGCTTGCATCTGTTATAGTTTTGGAGAAAAATGTGTTCATTTCATGTATGCGCGAAATGCCTTAAAAATGGCTTTAAAATGGATTTGGAGCATGGAGACGATTATCTCGGGATTGCAAGATAACCAAACAAAACTTTTAGTGGATTTCTACTTATTTTATTAAATATCATCTCCACCAAACAGGACAAGCTTGCATCTGTTATAGTTTTGGAGAAAAATGTGTTCATTTCATGTATGCGCGAAATGCCTTAAAAATGGCTTTAAAATGGATTTGGAGCATGGAGACGATTATCTCGGGATTGCAAGATAACCAAACAAAACTTTTAGTGGATTTCTACTTATTTTATTAAATATCATCTCCACCAAACAGGACAAGCTTGCATCTGTTATAGTTTTGGAGAAAAATGTGTTCATTTCATGTATGCGCGAAATGCCTTAAAAATGGCTTTAAAATGGATTTGGAGCATGGAGACGATTATCTCGGGATTGCAAGATAACCAAACAAAACTTTTAGTGGATTTCTACTTATTTTATTAAATATCATCTCCACCAAACAGGACAAGCTTGCATCTGTTATAGTTTTGGAGAAAAATGTGTTCATTTCATGTATGCGCGAAATGCCTTAAAAATGGCTTTAAAATGGATTTGGAGCATGGAGACGATTATCTCGGGATTGCAAGATAACCAAACAAAACTTTTAGTGGATTTCTACTTATTTTATTAAATATCATCTCCACCAAACAGGACAAGCTTGCATCTGTTATAGTTTTGGAGAAAAATGTGTTCATTTCATGTATGCGCGAAATGCCTTAAAAATGGCTTTAAAATGGATTTGGAGCATGGAGACGATTATCTCGGGATTGCAAGATAACCAAACAAAACTTTTAGTGGATTTCTACTTATTTTATTAAATATCATCTCCACCAAACAGGACAAGCTTGCATCTGTTATAGTTTTGGAGAAAAATGTGTTCATTTCATGTATGCGCGAAATGCCTTAAAAATGGCTTTAAAATGGATTTGGAGCATGGAGACGATTATCTCGGGATTGCAAGATAACCAAACAAAACTTTTAGTGGATTTCTACTTATTTTATTAAATATCATCTCCACCAAACAGGACAAGCTTGCATCTGTTATAGTTTTGGAGAAAAATGTGTTCATTTCATGTATGCGCGAAATGCCTTAAAAATGGCTTTAAAATGGATTTGGAGCATGGAGACGATTATCTCGGGATTGCAAGATAACCAAACAAAACTTTTAGTGGATTTCTACTTATTTTATTAAATATCATCTCCACCAAACAGGACAAGCTTGCATCTGTTATAGTTTTGGAGAAAAATGTGTTCATTTCATGTATGCGCGAAATGCCTTAAAAATGGCTTTAAAATGGATTTGGAGCATGGAGACGATTATCTCGGGATTGCAAGATAACCAAACAAAACTTTTAGTGGATTTCTACTTATTTTATTAAATATCATCTCCACCAAACAGGACAAGCTTGCATCTGTTATAGTTTTGGAGAAAAATGTGTTCATTTCATGTATGCGCGAAATGCCTTAAAAATGGCTTTAAAATGGATTTGGAGCATGGAGACGATTATCTCGGGATTGCAAGATAACCAAACAAAACTTTTAGTGGATTTCTACTTATTTTATTAAATATCATCTCCACCAAACAGGACAAGCTTGCATCTGTTATAGTTTTGGAGAAAAATGTGTTCATTTCATGTATGCGCGAAATGCCTTAAAAATGGCTTTAAAATGGATTTGGAGCATGGAGACGATTATCTCGGGATTGCAAGATAACCAAACAAAACTTTTAGTGGATTTCTACTTATTTTATTAAATATCATCTCCACCAAACAGGACAAGCTTGCATCTGTTATAGTTTTGGAGAAAAATGTGTTCATTTCATGTATGCGCGAAATGCCTTAAAAATGGCTTTAAAATGGATTTGGAGCATGGAGACGATTATCTCGGGATTGCAAGATAACCAAACAAAACTTTTAGTGGATTTCTACTTATTTTATTAAATATCATCTCCACCAAACAGGACAAGCTTGCATCTGTTATAGTTTTGGAGAAAAATGTGTTCATTTCATGTATGCGCGAAATGCCTTAAAAATGGCTTTAAAATGGATTTGGAGCATGGAGACGATTATCTCGGGATTGCAAGATAACCAAACAAAACTTTTAGTGGATTTCTACTTATTTTATTAAATATCATCTCCACCAAACAGGACAAGCTTGCATCTGTTATAGTTTTGGAGAAAAATGTGTTCATTTCATGTATGCGCGAAATGCCTTAAAAATGGCTTTAAAATGGATTTGGAGCATGGAGACGATTATCTCGGGATTGCAAGATAACCAAACAAAACTTTTAGTGGATTTCTACTTATTTTATTAAATATCATCTCCACCAAACAGGACAAGCTTGCATCTGTTATAGTTTTGGAGAAAAATGTGTTCATTTCATGTATGCGCGAAATGCCTTAAAAATGGCTTTAAAATGGATTTGGAGCATGGAGACGATTATCTCGGGATTGCAAGATAACCAAACAAAACTTTTAGTGGATTTCTACTTATTTTATTAAATATCATCTCCACCAAACAGGACAAGCTTGCATCTGTTATAGTTTTGGAGAAAAATGTGTTCATTTCATGTATGCGCGAAATGCCTTAAAAATGGCTTTAAAATGGATTTGGAGCATGGAGACGATTATCTCGGGATTGCAAGATAACCAAACAAAACTTTTAGTGGATTTCTACTTATTTTATTAAATATCATCTCCACCAAACAGGACAAGCTTGCATCTGTTATAGTTTTGGAGAAAAATGTGTTCATTTCATGTATGCGCGAAATGCCTTAAAAATGGCTTTAAAATGGATTTGGAGCATGGAGACGATTATCTCGGGATTGCAAGATAACCAAACAAAACTTTTAGTGGATTTCTACTTATTTTATTAAATATCATCTCCACCAAACAGGACAAGCTTGCATCTGTTATAGTTTTGGAGAAAAATGTGTTCATTTCATGTATGCGCGAAATGCCTTAAAAATGGCTTTAAAATGGATTTGGAGCATGGAGACGATTATCTCGGGATTGCAAGATAACCAAACAAAACTTTTAGTGGATTTCTACTTATTTTATTAAATATCATCTCCACCAAACAGGACAAGCTTGCATCTGTTATAGTTTTGGAGAAAAATGTGTTCATTTCATGTATGCGCGAAATGCCTTAAAAATGGCTTTAAAATGGATTTGGAGCATGGAGACGACTTATCTCGGGATTGCAAGATAACCAAACAAAACTTTTAGTGGATTTCTACTTATTTTATTAAATATCATCTCCACCAAACAGGACAAGCTTGCATCTGTTATAGTTTTGGAGAAAAATGTGTTCATTTCATGTATGCGCGAAATGCCTTAAAAATGGCTTTAAAATGGATTTGGAGCATGGAGACGATTATCTCGGGATTGCAAGATAACCAAACAAAACTTTTAGTGGATTTCTACTTATTTTATTAAATATCATCTCCACCAAACAGGACAAGCTTGCATCTGTTATAGTTTTGGAGAAAAATGTGTTCATTTCATGTATGCGCGAAATGCCTTAAAAATGGCTTTAAAATGGATTTGGAGCATGGAGACGATTATCTCGGGATTGCAAGATAACCAAACAAAACTTTTAGTGGATTTCTACTTATTTTATTAAATATCATCTCCACCAAACAGGACAAGCTTGCATCTGTTATAGTTTTGGAGAAAAATGTGTTCATTTCATGTATGCGCGAAATGCCTTAAAAATGGCTTTAAAATGGATTTGGAGCATGGAGACGATTATCTCGGGATTGCAAGATAACCAAACAAAACTTTTAGTGGATTTCTACTTATTTTATTAAATATCATCTCCACCAAACAGGACAAGCTTGCATCTGTTATAGTTTTGGAGAAAAATGTGTTCATTTCATGTATGCGCGAAATGCCTTAAAAATGGCTTTAAAATGGATTTGGAGCATGGAGACGATTATCTCGGGATTGCAAGATAACCAAACAAAACTTTTAGTGGATTTCTACTTATTTTATTAAATATCATCTCCACCAAACAGGACAAGCTTGCATCTGTTATAGTTTTGGAGAAAAATGTGTTCATTTCATGTATGCGCGAAATGCCTTAAAAATGGCTTTAAAATGGATTTGGAGCATGGAGACGATTATCTCGGGATTGCAAGATAACCAAACAAAACTTTTAGTGGATTTCTACTTATTTTATTAAATATCATCTCCACCAAACAGGACAAGCTTGCATCTGTTATAGTTTTGGAGAAAAATGTGTTCATTTCATGTATGCGCGAAATGCCTTAAAAATGGCTTTAAAATGGATTTGGAGCATGGAGACGATTATCTCGGGATTGCAAGATAACCAAACAAAACTTTTAGTGGATTTCTACTTATTTTATTAAATATCATCTCCACCAAACAGGACAAGCTTGCATCTGTTATAGTTTTGGAGAAAAATGTGTTCATTTCATGTATGCGCGAAATGCCTTAAAAATGGCTTTAAAATGGATTTGGAGCATGGAGACGATTATCTCGGGATTGCAAGATAACCAAACAAAACTTTTAGTGGATTTCTACTTATTTTATTAAATATCATCTCCACCAAACAGGACAAGCTTGCATCTGTTATAGTTTTGGAGAAAAATGTGTTCATTTCATGTATGCGCGAAATGCCTTAAAAATGGCTTTAAAATGGATTTGGAGCATGGAGACGATTATCTCGGGATTGCAAGATAACCAAACAAAACTTTTAGTGGATTTCTACTTATTTTATTAAATATCATCTCCACCAAACAGGACAAGCTTGCATCTGTTATAGTTTTGGAGAAAAATGTGTTCATTTCATGTATGCGCGAAATGCCTTAAAAATGGCTTTAAAATGGATTTGGAGCATGGAGACGATTATCTCGGGATTGCAAGATAACCAAACAAAACTTTTAGTGGATTTCTACTTATTTTATTAAATATCATCTCCACCAAACAGGACAAGCTTGCATCTGTTATAGTTTTGGAGAAAAATGTGTTCATTTCATGTATGCGCGAAATGCCTTAAAAATGGCTTTAAAATGGATTTGGAGCATGGAGACGATTATCTCGGGATTGCAAGATAACCAAACAAAACTTTTAGTGGATTTCTACTTATTTTATTAAATATCATCTCCACCAAACAGGACAAGCTTGCATCTGTTATAGTTTTGGAGAAAAATGTGTTCATTTCATGTATGCGCGAAATGCCTTAAAAATGGCTTTAAAATGGATTTGGAGCATGGAGACGATTATCTCGGGATTGCAAGATAACCAAACAAAACTTTTAGTGGATTTCTACTTATTTTATTAAATATCATCTCCACCAAACAGGACAAGCTTGCATCTGTTATAGTTTTGGAGAAAAATGTGTTCATTTCATGTATGCGCGAAATGCCTTAAAAATGGCTTTAAAATGGATTTGGAGCATGGAGACGATTATCTCGGGATTGCAAGATAACCAAACAAAACTTTTAGTGGATTTCTACTTATTTTATTAAATATCATCTCCACCAAACAGGACAAGCTTGCATCTGTTATAGTTTTGGAGAAAAATGTGTTCATTTCATGTATGCGCGAAATGCCTTAAAAATGGCTTTAAAATGGATTTGGAGCATGGAGACGATTATCTCGGGATTGCAAGATAACCAAACAAAACTTTTAGTGGATTTCTACTTATTTTATTAAATATCATCTCCACCAAACAGGACAAGCTTGCATCTGTTATAGTTTTGGAGAAAAATGTGTTCATTTCATGTATGCGCGAAATGCCTTAAAAATGGCTTTAAAATGGATTTGGAGCATGGAGACGATTATCTCGGGATTGCAAGATAACCAAACAAAACTTTTAGTGGATTTCTACTTATTTTATTAAATATCATCTCCACCAAACAGGACAAGCTTGCATCTGTTATAGTTTTGGAGAAAAATGTGTTCATTTCATGTATGCGCGAAATGCCTTAAAAATGGCTTTAAAATGGATTTGGAGCATGGAGACGATTATCTCGGGATTGCAAGATAACCAAACAAAACTTTTAGTGGATTTCTACTTATTTTATTAAATATCATCTCCACCAAACAGGACAAGCTTGCATCTGTTATAGTTTTGGAGAAAAATGTGTTCATTTCATGTATGCGCGAAATGCCTTAAAAATGGCTTTAAAATGGATTTGGAGCATGGAGACGATTATCTCGGGATTGCAAGATAACCAAACAAAACTTTTAGTGGATTTCTACTTATTTTATTAAATATCATCTCCACCAAACAGGACAAGCTTGCATCTGTTATAGTTTTGGAGAAAAATGTGTTCATTTCATGTATGCGCGAAATGCCTTAAAAATGGCTTTAAAATGGATTTGGAGCATGGAGACGATTATCTCGGGATTGCAAGATAACCAAACAAAACTTTTAGTGGATTTCTACTTATTTTATTAAATATCATCTCCACCAAACAGGACAAGCTTGCATCTGTTATAGTTTTGGAGAAAAATGTGTTCATTTCATGTATGCGCGAAATGCCTTAAAAATGGCTTTAAAATGGATTTGGAGCATGGAGACGATTATCTCGGGATTGCAAGATAACCAAACAAAACTTTTAGTGGATTTCTACTTATTTTATTAAATATCATCTCCACCAAACAGGACAAGCTTGCATCTGTTATAGTTTTGGAGAAAAATGTGTTCATTTCATGTATGCGCGAAATGCCTTAAAAATGGCTTTAAAATGGATTTGGAGCATGGAGACGATTATCTCGGGATTGCAAGATAACCAAACAAAACTTTTAGTGGATTTCTACTTATTTTATTAAATATCATCTCCACCAAACAGGACAAGCTTGCATCTGTTATAGTTTTGGAGAAAAATGTGTTCATTTCATGTATGCGCGAAATGCCTTAAAAATGGCTTTAAAATGGATTTGGAGCATGGAGACGATTATCTCGGGATTGCAAGATAACCAAACAAAACTTTTAGTGGATTTCTACTTATTTTATTAAATATCATCTCCACCAAACAGGACAAGCTTGCATCTGTTATAGTTTTGGAGAAAAATGTGTTCATTTCATGTATGCGCGAAATGCCTTAAAAATGGCTTTAAAATGGATTTGGAGCATGGAGACGATTATCTCGGGATTGCAAGATAACCAAACAAAACTTTTAGTGGATTTCTACTTATTTTATTAAATATCATCTCCACCAAACAGGACAAGCTTGCATCTGTTATAGTTTTGGAGAAAAATGTGTTCATTTCATGTATGCGCGAAATGCCTTAAAAATGGCTTTAAAATGGATTTGGAGCATGGAGACGATTATCTCGGGATTGCAAGATAACCAAACAAAACTTTTAGTGGATTTCTACTTATTTTATTAAATATCATCTCCACCAAACAGGACAAGCTTGCATCTGTTATAGTTTTGGAGAAAAATGTGTTCATTTCATGTATGCGCGAAATGCCTTAAAAATGGCTTTAAAATGGATTTGGAGCATGGAGACGATTATCTCGGGATTGCAAGATAACCAAACAAAACTTTTAGTGGATTTCTACTTATTTTATTAAATATCATCTCCACCAAACAGGACAAGCTTGCATCTGTTATAGTTTTGGAGAAAAATGTGTTCATTTCATGTATGCGCGAAATGCCTTAAAAATGGCTTTAAAATGGATTTGGAGCATGGAGACGATTATCTCGGGATTGCAAGATAACCAAACAAAACTTTTAGTGGATTTCTACTTATTTTATTAAATATCATCTCCACCAAACAGGACAAGCTTGCATCTGTTATAGTTTTGGAGAAAAATGTGTTCATTTCATGTATGCGCGAAATGCCTTAAAAATGGCTTTAAAATGGATTTGGAGCATGGAGACGATTATCTCGGGATTGCAAGATAACCAAACAAAACTTTTAGTGGATTTCTACTTATTTTATTAAATATCATCTCCACCAAACAGGACAAGCTTGCATCTGTTATAGTTTTGGAGAAAAATGTGTTCATTTCATGTATGCGCGAAATGCCTTAAAAATGGCTTTAAAATGGATTTGGAGCATGGAGACGATTATCTCGGGATTGCAAGATAACCAAACAAAACTTTTAGTGGATTTCTACTTATTTTATTAAATATCATCTCCACCAAACAGGACAAGCTTGCATCTGTTATAGTTTTGGAGAAAAATGTGTTCATTTCATGTATGCGCGAAATGCCTTAAAAATGGCTTTAAAATGGATTTGGAGCATGGAGACGATTATCTCGGGATTGCAAGATAACCAAACAAAACTTTTAGTGGATTTCTACTTATTTTATTAAATATCATCTCCACCAAACAGGACAAGCTTGCATCTGTTATAGTTTTGGAGAAAAATGTGTTCATTTCATGTATGCGCGAAATGCCTTAAAAATGGCTTTAAAATGGATTTGGAGCATGGAGACGATTATCTCGGGATTGCAAGATAACCAAACAAAACTTTTAGTGGATTTCTACTTATTTTATTAAATATCATCTCCACCAAACAGGACAAGCTTGCATCTGTTATAGTTTTGGAGAAAAATGTGTTCATTTCATGTATGCGCGAAATGCCTTAAAAATGGCTTTAAAATGGATTTGGAGCATGGAGACGATTATCTCGGGATTGCAAGATAACCAAACAAAACTTTTAGTGGATTTCTACTTATTTTATTAAATATCATCTCCACCAAACAGGACAAGCTTGCATCTGTTATAGTTTTGGAGAAAAATGTGTTCATTTCATGTATGCGCGAAATGCCTTAAAAATGGCTTTAAAATGGATTTGGAGCATGGAGACGATTATCTCGGGATTGCAAGATAACCAAACAAAACTTTTAGTGGATTTCTACTTATTTTATTAAATATCATCTCCACCAAACAGGACAAGCTTGCATCTGTTATAGTTTTGGAGAAAAATGTGTTCATTTCATGTATGCGCGAAATGCCTTAAAAATGGCTTTAAAATGGATTTGGAGCATGGAGACGATTATCTCGGGATTGCAAGATAACCAAACAAAACTTTTAGTGGATTTCTACTTATTTTATTAAATATCATCTCCACCAAACAGGACAAGCTTGCATCTGTTATAGTTTTGGAGAAAAATGTGTTCATTTCATGTATGCGCGAAATGCC
Source organism: Anomaloglossus baeobatrachus (assembly GCF_048569485.1). NCBI lineage: Eukaryota > Metazoa > Chordata > Amphibia > Anura > Aromobatidae > Anomaloglossus > Anomaloglossus baeobatrachus. The sequence continues at coordinate 19,274 of NW_027443417.1, read as the reverse complement.
TTAAAAATGGCTTTAAAATGGATTTGGAGCATGGAGACGATTATCTCGGGATTGCAAGATAACCAAACAAAACTTTTAGTGGATTTCTACTTATTTTATTAAATATCATCTCCACCAAACAGGACAAGCTTGCATCTGTTATAGTTTTGGAGAAAAATGTGTTCATTTCATGTATGCGCGAAATGCCTTAAAAATGGCTTTAAAATGGATTTGGAGCATGGAGACGATTATCTCGGGATTGCAAGATAACCAAACAAAACTTTTAGTGGATTTCTACTTATTTTATTAAATATCATCTCCACCAAACAGGACAAGCTTGCATCTGTTATAGTTTTGGAGAAAAATGTGTTCATTTCATGTATGCGCGAAATGCCTTAAAAATGGCTTTAAAATGGATTTGGAGCATGGAGACGATTATCTCGGGATTGCAAGATAACCAAACAAAACTTTTAGTGGATTTCTACTTATTTTATTAAATATCATCTCCACCAAACAGGACAAGCTTGCATCTGTTATAGTTTTGGAGAAAAATGTGTTCATTTCATGTATGCGCGAAATGCCTTAAAAATGGCTTTAAAATGGATTTGGAGCATGGAGACGATTATCTCGGGATTGCAAGATAACCAAACAAAACTTTTAGTGGATTTCTACTTATTTTATTAAATATCATCTCCACCAAACAGGACAAGCTTGCATCTGTTATAGTTTTGGAGAAAAATGTGTTCATTTCATGTATGCGCGAAATGCCTTAAAAATGGCTTTAAAATGGATTTGGAGCATGGAGACGATTATCTCGGGATTGCAAGATAACCAAACAAAACTTTTAGTGGATTTCTACTTATTTTATTAAATATCATCTCCACCAAACAGGACAAGCTTGCATCTGTTATAGTTTTGGAGAAAAATGTGTTCATTTCATGTATGCGCGAAATGCCTTAAAAATGGCTTTAAAATGGATTTGGAGCATGGAGACGATTATCTCGGGATTGCAAGATAACCAAACAAAACTTTTAGTGGATTTCTACTTATTTTATTAAATATCATCTCCACCAAACAGGACAAGCTTGCATCTGTTATAGTTTTGGAGAAAAATGTGTTCATTTCATGTATGCGCGAAATGCCTTAAAAATGGCTTTAAAATGGATTTGGAGCATGGAGACGATTATCTCGGGATTGCAAGATAACCAAACAAAACTTTTAGTGGATTTCTACTTATTTTATTAAATATCATCTCCACCAAACAGGACAAGCTTGCATCTGTTATAGTTTTGGAGAAAAATGTGTTCATTTCATGTATGCGCGAAATGCCTTAAAAATGGCTTTAAAATGGATTTGGAGCATGGAGACGATTATCTCGGGATTGCAAGATAACCAAACAAAACTTTTAGTGGATTTCTACTTATTTTATTAAATATCATCTCCACCAAACAGGACAAGCTTGCATCTGTTATAGTTTTGGAGAAAAATGTGTTCATTTCATGTATGCGCGAAATGCCTTAAAAATGGCTTTAAAATGGATTTGGAGCATGGAGACGATTATCTCGGGATTGCAAGATAACCAAACAAAACTTTTAGTGGATTTCTACTTATTTTATTAAATATCATCTCCACCAAACAGGACAAGCTTGCATCTGTTATAGTTTTGGAGAAAAATGTGTTCATTTCATGTATGCGCGAAATGCCTTAAAAATGGCTTTAAAATGGATTTGGAGCATGGAGACGATTATCTCGGGATTGCAAGATAACCAAACAAAACTTTTAGTGGATTTCTACTTATTTTATTAAATATCATCTCCACCAAACAGGACAAGCTTGCATCTGTTATAGTTTTGGAGAAAAATGTGTTCATTTCATGTATGCGCGAAATGCCTTAAAAATGGCTTTAAAATGGATTTGGAGCATGGAGACGATTATCTCGGGATTGCAAGATAACCAAACAAAACTTTTAGTGGATTTCTACTTATTTTATTAAATATCATCTCCACCAAACAGGACAAGCTTGCATCTGTTATAGTTTTGGAGAAAAATGTGTTCATTTCATGTATGCGCGAAATGCCTTAAAAATGGCTTTAAAATGGATTTGGAGCATGGAGACGATTATCTCGGGATTGCAAGATAACCAAACAAAACTTTTAGTGGATTTCTACTTATTTTATTAAATATCATCTCCACCAAACAGGACAAGCTTGCATCTGTTATAGTTTTGGAGAAAAATGTGTTCATTTCATGTATGCGCGAAATGCCTTAAAAATGGCTTTAAAATGGATTTGGAGCATGGAGACGATTATCTCGGGATTGCAAGATAACCAAACAAAACTTTTAGTGGATTTCTACTTATTTTATTAAATATCATCTCCACCAAACAGGACAAGCTTGCATCTGTTATAGTTTTGGAGAAAAATGTGTTCATTTCATGTATGCGCGAAATGCCTTAAAAATGGCTTTAAAATGGATTTGGAGCATGGAGACGATTATCTCGGGATTGCAAGATAACCAAACAAAACTTTTAGTGGATTTCTACTTATTTTATTAAATATCATCTCCACCAAACAGGACAAGCTTGCATCTGTTATAGTTTTGGAGAAAAATGTGTTCATTTCATGTATGCGCGAAATGCCTTAAAAATGGCTTTAAAATGGATTTGGAGCATGGAGACGATTATCTCGGGATTGCAAGATAACCAAACAAAACTTTTAGTGGATTTCTACTTATTTTATTAAATATCATCTCCACCAAACAGGACAAGCTTGCATCTGTTATAGTTTTGGAGAAAAATGTGTTCATTTCATGTATGCGCGAAATGCCTTAAAAATGGCTTTAAAATGGATTTGGAGCATGGAGACGATTATCTCGGGATTGCAAGATAACCAAACAAAACTTTTAGTGGATTTCTACTTATTTTATTAAATATCATCTCCACCAAACAGGACAAGCTTGCATCTGTTATAGTTTTGGAGAAAAATGTGTTCATTTCATGTATGCGCGAAATGCCTTAAAAATGGCTTTAAAATGGATTTGGAGCATGGAGACGATTATCTCGGGATTGCAAGATAACCAAACAAAACTTTTATTGGATTTCTACTTATTTTATTAAATATCATCTCCACCAAACAGGACAAGCTTGCATCTGTTATAGTTTTGGAGAAAAATGTGTTCATTTCATGTATGCGCGAAATGCCTTAAAAATGGCTTTAAAATGGATTTGGAGCATGGAGACGATTATCTCGGGATTGCAAGATAACCAAACAAAACTTTTAGTGGATTTCTACTTATTTTATTAAATATCATCTCCACCAAACAGGACAAGCTTGCATCTGTTATAGTTTTGGAGAAAAATGTGTTCATTTCATGTATGCGCGAAATGCCTTAAAAATGGCTTTAAAATGGATTTGGAGCATGGAGACGATTATCTCGGGATTGCAAGATAACCAAACAAAACTTTTAGTGGATTTCTACTTATTTTATTAAATATCATCTCCACCAAACAGGACAAGCTTGCATCTGTTATAGTTTTGGAGAAAAATGTGTTCATTTCATGTATGCGCGAAATGCCTTAAAAATGGCTTTAAAATGGATTTGGAGCATGGAGACGATTATTTCGGGATTGCAAGATAACCAAACAAAACTTTTAGTGGATTTCTACTTATTTTATTAAATATCATCTCCACCAAACAGGACAAGCTTGCATCTGTTATAGTTTTGGAGAAAAATGTGTTCATTTCATGTATGCGCGAAATGCCTTAAAAATGGCTTTAAAATGGATTTGGAGCATGGAGACGATTATCTCGGGATTGCAAGATAACCAAACAAAACTTTTAGTGGATTTCTACTTATTTTATTAAATATCATCTCCACCAAACAGGACAAGCTTGCATCTGTTATAGTTTTGGAGAAAAATGTGTTCATTTCATGTATGCGCGAAATGCCTTAAAAATGGCTTTAAAATGGATTTGGAGCATGGAGACGATTATCTCGGGATTGCAAGATAACCAAACAAAACTTTTAGTGGATTTCTACTTATTTTATTAAATATCATCTCCACCAAACAGGACAAGCTTGCATCTGTTATAGTTTTGGAGAAAAATGTGTTCATTTCATGTATGCGCGAAATGCCTTAAAAATGGCTTTAAAATGGATTTGGAGCATGGAGACGATTATCTCGGGATTGCAAGATAACCAAACAAAACTTTTAGTGGATTTCTACTTATTTTATTAAATATCATCTCCACCAAACAGGACAAGCTTGCATCTGTTATAGTTTTGGAGAAAAATGTGTTCATTTCATGTATGCGCGAAATGCCTTAAAAATGGCTTTAAAATGGATTTGGAGCATGGAGACGATTATCTCGGGATTGCAAGATAACCAAACAAAACTTTTAGTGGATTTCTACTTATTTTATTAAATATCATCTCCACCAAACAGGACAAGCTTGCATCTGTTATAGTTTTGGAGAAAAATGTGTTCATTTCATGTATGCGCGAAATGCCTTAAAAATGGCTTTAAAATGGATTTGGAGCATGGAGACGATTATCTCGGGATTGCAAGATAACCAAACAAAACTTTTAGTGGATTTCTACTTATTTTATTAAATATCATCTCCACCAAACAGGACAAGCTTGCATCTGTTATAGTTTTGGAGAAAAATGTGTTCATTTCATGTATGCGCGAAATGCCTTAAAAATGGCTTTAAAATGGATTTGGAGCATGGAGACGATTATCTCGGGATTGCAAGATAACCAAACAAAACTTTTAGTGGATTTCTACTTATTTTATTAAATATCATCTCCACCAAACAGGACAAGCTTGCATCTGTTATAGTTTTGGAGAAAAATGTGTTCATTTCATGTATGCGCGAAATGCCTTAAAAATGGCTTTAAAATGGATTTGGAGCATGGAGACGATTATCTCGGGATTGCAAGATAACCAAACAAAACTTTTAGTGGATTTCTACTTATTTTATTAAATATCATCTCCACCAAACAGGACAAGCTTGCATCTGTTATAGTTTTGGAGAAAAATGTGTTCATTTCATGTATGCGCGAAATGCCTTAAAAATGGCTTTAAAATGGATTTGGAGCATGGAGACGATTATCTCGGGATTGCAAGATAACCAAACAAAACTTTTAGTGGATTTCTACTTATTTTATTAAATATCATCTCCACCAAACAGGACAAGCTTGCATCTGTTATAGTTTTGGAGAAAAATGTGTTCATTTCATGTATGCGCGAAATGCCTTAAAAATGGCTTTAAAATGGATTTGGAGCATGGAGACGATTATCTCGGGATTGCAAGATAACCAAACAAAACTTTTAGTGGATTTCTACTTATTTTATTAAATATCATCTCCACCAAACAGGACAAGCTTGCATCTGTTATAGTTTTGGAGAAAAATGTGTTCATTTCATGTATGCGCGAAATGCCTTAAAAATGGCTTTAAAATGGATTTGGAGCATGGAGACGATTATCTCGGGATTGCAAGATAACCAAACAAAACTTTTAGTGGATTTCTACTTATTTTATTAAATATCATCTCCACCAAACAGGACAAGCTTGCATCTGTTATAGTTTTGGAGAAAAATGTGTTCATTTCATGTATGCGCGAAATGCCTTAAAAATGGCTTTAAAATGGATTTGGAGCATGGAGACGATTATCTCGGGATTGCAAGATAACCAAACAAAACTTTTAGTGGATTTCTACTTATTTTATTAAATATCATCTCCACCAAACAGGACAAGCTTGCATCTGTTATAGTTTTGGAGAAAAATGTGTTCATTTCATGTATGCGCGAAATGCCTTAAAAATGGCTTTAAAATGGATTTGGAGCATGGAGACGATTATCTCGGGATTGCAAGATAACCAAACAAAACTTTTAGTGGATTTCTACTTATTTTATTAAATATCATCTCCACCAAACAGGACAAGCTTGCATCTGTTATGGGAGCCGGCCTGGAGCAGGGCTGCCGACGGGCGCCGGGAGCGGGGACCGGGCCGCCTGGGGACCGCAGGTGGTGGAGGCTGGAGACCGTGGAGCGGGGGATGTCTGCCAGAGGAGCCGGGGAGCGAAGCAGGGAAGCCGGGGAGCGTGGCAGGTGAGCCGGGGGGCAGAGCAGGGGACCCGGAGAGCGTGACAATAGGTTTCCAAAAGGTTAGAATTCTGAAAAGATTCCCTCCATACTTTTCTGAAGATGGTGCTCTAGTGTATTCAAGCGATGTTCCTGTGCTGATGGAAAATGTAACATTAAGTACAATGTGAGCGAGTGGAGACACGTCATTGTTTCATCCAAAAAGTCTGAAAGCTGTGCTACTGCTCAATGGCAGTAAGTATTCTTCAGTGTGTGTAGGGCATGTGTCGCGGGCAGAGGGGCCATGCACGCTACGCTCGGGTTCGGGGACTTCTGCTGCTGCTGCTGCTCGGTGGCTCGAGCGGAGGGCCAGATCCGGGGACTCGAGCAGCGCTCCTCGCCCACGAGTGAAAAGGGGGTGGTTTGTTTGGGGAGATAGTTAGTGACGTCACCCACAGGTCGTGGTGATAATGGGCACCACCACTGCTGGTGACGGGGATCCCGGGAGCGATGGCAGGGAGCAGCTAGGATGTTGGTTCCCCCTCCGTGGGTAGGGGTTGGTGATCCCGGGGCCCGGTGGCGGTACGGGGAGGCTGGATGGCTGGGGTGTACGTACCGAGGGAGCCCGTTTTCCCGCAGGCGCTGGCCCTTGGATCTCTAGCCTATGGCGGTGGCTTTTTATCCTCACGGTGTGGACGGTTGCCTTCTGTCGGGTCTTGGGTGTTAGGGAACCCCTGGGATTCCGGTCACTCTCGGATTTGACCATTGTCGGCGGCTCCTAGCCTGGTCAGGGTCCAATGGCCCTGCCTTTGTGCTTGGTACAGATCCGCTCACCGGTTCAGTTCCCCTCGGGTCACCGCCCGTCCCCGGTCCTACGGTTCAGCTGACTTGTACCACCTCCTGCAGACGGCCACCACCGTCTGCCGACCTTGCTGACAGTGCCTGGGCTCCTACCCAGACACTAACAGTTTCTGTCCTCTCACTTTCCACTACAAAACTAAACTAACTGCTTTTTCCCGCCTCCGGGCCTGTGAACTCCTCGGTGGGTGGGGCCAACCGCCTGGCTCCGCCCCACCTGGTGTGGACATCAGAGCCTGGAGGAGGCAACAAGGATTTTGTGTGACTGATGTAGACTATCCAGGGGAGGGGGTGTGTGTGATTTTGTGTTTGTGACTACCTGGCTAGTCCAGGGCGTCACACATGCTATGCACTTGGAAGAAAGCTGTGAGAATTTAGACTTTATTCTCAAGAAACTTAACTACAAGGAGCAGGGATGGTCAATATGTGGTGGTCTAAAAATGTTCTCATTGCTTCTTGGGCAGCAAGGAGGATATATTAAATACCCATGCTGTTCTGCCTCATGGCAGCCTGCTAATAGTCATTCATTGAAATTTCTGTTACAATCCCTAGAGGTCATTGTTATTCTTTTGAATTGCTGAGTTTCCCTTTAAGCTAAAGGTATTCTGGGTAAGGAATGCCTCCCTGAGCTGAGAAGAAGCCTGCAGCCATTTTTTCTTTGGATTTGTCAGGAAAGGACATGCCGACTTACCTCTCTGTACATTCACCCCTGCCTAGTGTAATCCGGTGAGCAAAGCAAATTACATGTGTTAGTGATAGAATCCTAGATGGAAGAGTGTAGTAAATGCATTGTACATTGTACTTCTACACCTTTAGTGTCATCCCTGTCTTGTTTGTCTAGATAAGATTTCTATGTATTGCAGATGCAGTGACCTTTCACCTACATTCTCGTAAGAACTGCATCTCATGTACTGTTATGCTATGTTAACTCTGTATTAACACTGTACTGACTGTAATCATTTTCTTGTTATAGTTTTTACCCGTATAAAACAGTATCTTGGATATACCGTATTCTGTCTTCAACTGCATCTTGGATATTCCTATATTCACTGTATATTCCATGTATACTGCAATCAAGTTCACGTTACCAGCTAATAAATCAAGGCTATTGAACTTCACAGTCTGTTTATTTGAAATGTGAACTAGGGTTTAGCTGTATGCTAGAGATTCACAGCATTACGTAAAAGAAGGCAGAACACATGCTCTAATGTCCTGATTTAAAAAAAAAAATAAATATTTTTTTTTAACCATCAAATATTGATTTTGTACAATCCATGTGTGAAGTTACATACAAGTGACATGAACAAGAAAAATACTTATTGTAACCAAAAATATTCACAATTTTATATATAAAATACATTTATTTATTGTACAGTCATTCTGCAACTTTATTAGAAATTTATTCTTGCACTTTTTCCTTTTCTCTAGATCCCCCTTTTCTCTTATAGAAGGCCTGTGGATCTTCTCTGTGAAGCATCCGGCAATCATGTTCACGTTTCATTTACTTTGGTATCGTCGTTCCATCTCCTTGATATTCCGATGAAAACCTTCTTGTTCTTCCCACCAGCACCAAGGTTTTCAGACAAGTAGTCCAAATAGGAATGTAAAAAATGTAACTTCAAATTCATTAGACAACCCAAGGCTTTGAAACGTTTCAGCATGTTCTCCACGATGGACTTAAATTTTGATTCTTTGTTGTTACCTAGAAACGTACAAGACAGACACAGGAAAGGACATGATAACAGGTGTAGGGACCAACAAGGTGAGACAAGGGGTATCAGGATAGGGTCAAGTAGGTATGAATGTAGTAATGGGGCAGGCATAGAGAATTGTATGTGAATGTGAATTACAATAAATCACTAAGGAAAGGAATATGTGAGTGTGTGCCTAATGTAAACTAATATTGTACTGGCAAAATTATAGATGGAAAGGGAGAAGGGGAGGGGGGAGAGAGGAGGCTGTAATTGACTACAAGGGTATGAGTTATGAGTGATCATAGGGATAGTGTTACATAAGTGGAAATACCTATGGAGGACCGGATGTGTAAGCGCATACCTTATACAAACCTATAGAGTGCTGATGGGTGAGAGTGTGATGTTAGATATAAGACATCCTATAGTGAATAGTGAGCCGTAATCAAGTGCAACAGGGATATTTCACGTGACTATGGGAACCTGGAAGGTAAAGAAAGGGGAGAAAAAACTGTTAGACAAGGTAATCAGACATAATGTAACCAGTTGATCAGACATGATCACCTGGTTTGAGACCCCCTGCCTTACACTATATAGATATCATGTTCATTCCCCATCTATCTTGCTCAGGAGAGCATCTCCCTCCCCCGGCACCAAGAGCAGCTCATACTGAATTGTTACATTGACTAGTAACACTGCACACAGAAATGCACCTTAATATTCCACTGTTAACCCTTTCCTCCCAGCAGTAACACACAACTCCTCACCTTGATATCATGGTGATTTATGGTCAGAATGACTTCAATGCGATCAGTGATTTCTATTCTAGCTCTGCTCACATAGATTTTATATCCACACTCAACTATAGGCCGTTCTTCATATTTTGGGGGCTTTTAGTCAGATATACTAGTTTGTGCCTGTATAGTATTGGTGTAGATGGGAGTGTAGGGCATGGGTTACATGGCACTGTGGTGGAATACTGATGGGAGGTATTGGTGCTGTGTTTGATGCTTCTACTGGGTATTTTCCTACAAATACTGGAACAGCTCACTGCTTAGAATGATCCTTCCCAGCTCTATAATATATTATATATACCCCACAATGCAGGCTCACACACACATTTGTCTCAAGTGTGTTGTAGGGACACAGATACAGTCTTGGTCATGTGACTAAAGGCTACTTTACACACTGCGATATCGGTCCCGATATCGCTAGTGTGGGTACCCGCCCCCATCTGTTGCGCGACACGGGCAAATCGCTGCCCATGCCGCACAACACCGACCAGACCCGTCACACATACTTACCTGCCCGGCGACGTCGCTGTGTCCGGCGAACCGCCTCCTTTCTAAGGGGGCGGTCCGTGCGGCGTCACAGCGACGTCACTGAGCGACCGCCCAATAGCAGCGGAGGGGCGGAGATGAGTGGCCGGAACATCCCGCCCACCTCCTTCCTTCCTCATAGCGGCTGGGAGGCAGGTAAGGAGAGGTTCCTCGTTTCTGCGGTGTCACACGGAGCGATGTGTGCTACCGCAGGAGCGACGAACTACATCGTTACTGCTGCAGTAACGATAATCGAGAATGGAGACCCATGTCACCGATGAGCGATTTTGCACGTTTTTGCAACGATGCAAAATCGCTCATCGGTATCACACGCAGCAACATCGCTAATGCGGCCGGATGTGCGTCACAAATTCCGTGACCCCAACGACTCCGCATTAGCGATGTCGCAGCGTGTAAAGCCCCCTTTAGTGGGAGTGGTGTACAGGGTCTTAGCAGTAAAGAGTATTCCATATTTCTGCCAGATACCCACAGAGATATTGAAATCTGAAAAAAGAGACTTCTGCTCATTGAAGGTAAGAACTGCTCACATAGCGTTCAACTCCACAGCAAACGAGTGCTCTAGCACTGGCATCTCAGCAGGGATATTCCCCTACTACACATGTGTGTCTAGGTCACTGTGACAGTTTACAGGACATAACTCAGGGCACCTAGACAGAAGGCAGAGGGACTACTTTCTATTTCTGGTGTAGAGCTTAGTACAATATATATATATTTATACTATTACATGGGACACATGTACCTTGTATTACCATTATTCGCTGTATATGAACCCCTTTTCTCCGGGCATTATTTGTCTATAGCATTTTTCACGAACCTGAGGCAACTGAGAACCCTTCAGTGAAGGAATTCCACTAACCCTCACAATACCTACCAGGGGCCTCCCTGCAGTAACTCAGGTAGTTGTACCCATTCTCTTTCCGCATTCTATGTGTTCTTCTTCTTTCTTCTTTTTTTTCTTTTTTCTTCTTTTTATTTCTATCATGTAGTTCAGGGGTTTATAGATATATGTCCTGCATCTCATATTTCCTTTAGTGGTGCTTCTTACCCATTCTCATATCATTTACCCTAGTATTTCATGATCCTGAGGCGACTGAGAACCCTTTAATAAAGGAATCCTTTTTCACCTGAATTGTCAAGTGATACTTACCAGTGACTATCACGTAATGTTACAGGTAGTTCCATTTTCTTCCTCTTCTTTCTCTCCTTTCTTCTTTGTCACACGGTCCATTGTGTTATAGCCCACGTGTCATGATAACACTTGTACCATCTTTTCATTTAGATTCCACCTACAATTATTTACCGATTCCAGTTCTGGAATAGGCTTTCATCATCTACTCACTAGAATTCTCAAGTTCATAAGGTACTGAGACATATACATGTTCACACCATTATAAAGAACAAAGTATAAACATTGAGGTTTTTCTCACACCCATGTTCCTGTGTTCTTTGATATGATATGTGTTCATTTCCTTCACTATATAGGATTGCAAGTTTTCCATTTGTACCTTAATGGCAATGACGCTATACAATTGAACACATATCATCCTGTTATCCATATAGGTGTGTATTTACCTGCTTGACTATTTTTGGTTGTTTGATCCAGAATGTTTCTCCAGATAGGTCATGTGGAAATTTTCTTTCCTCAGTACAAATGTTTTCACTATGGCTTTGGAAAAATTTTTTGTATGTGCATCATGGTCATTTGACCCATTGTACTCTCAAGTAGCAATATATTGTACTGTTATGTTGTACTATGTACTAATTACGTGTTTATATGGTTTTGTAACCCTTTATGATCTTAGATAACTTTATCCTTGATAAAGACCTAAAAACAAGCTCGAAACGTTGGATGAATTATCCTTTTGCACAAATAAAGAATTTTCAGCATTCTAAGAGTTCTTTTCTTACGTTATTGATCACTATAGTGTGCCAGAGCTATTTCTATTGAATTAACTCTTATTTTTTCTGAGCACCTGCTATATACACAGTGAGCCAGACATATTCAATTTTCATTCAGAAGGCAGAGGGAAGCCTTAGCAGCTGAGCCTATATCTTGGCTTGTGAGCATTAGAACAGGCCGGCGATTACAGGGTAACATGAAAAATGTCCAGCTTGCATTATGACTAGAACATGACAATATCCTTTTAAGTACTAACCTATGATGCGTTCCTAAGCAGTTGATGTTATATGTTCTACATTTCATTTTCTGCATACTTTACAAGTAGTAGAATTTGCTTTGATATAGGCAACTGGATTTTCACAATGAAAAGGCAAAGGATAACGCCCGAAAAAGACGCCATACATTATGTCAGTGCCATCACTGACAAACCTGGATTGACCATGAAATACATCAATCCCCTTAAAGGTGAGTTAAAACAAGTTTTAACTAAATTGCCTTAATATTGTCATGCATTAGAATGACTGTCTTAGGTAATGATAAATATTTTCTACAGGAAGAGGAGTGTTTGCTGAAACTGAAATCGAAAAAGGGAGTTTTGTTGCAGAATATCGAGGTGAGCTCACGTATGCACTTACGATGGTAGACAACTACTCGAGATTTATGGTTGTGGTACAAGTCAAAGATCTAATGGCCCATACTGCAGCGAAGGTCTTCCAAGCACACTTATGCAGACCTCATGGCTACTCAGAGAGAGTCCTCACAGATCAAGGCACTGCCTTTGAAGCGGAAATCTTCAAGGACTTCTGCAGCTTTTACCGATGCAGGAAGATGCGTACTACACCCTACCATGCTCAAACCAATGGTTATCAACCTGCTCAGGACTTTACCCCATATTCCAGATGTGGCCTTACAAGTGATTTATAGAGGGGTAACAATACGTTGGGATCATCGGATCTAATCTCCCTTTTTATACACCCTAAAATCTTGTTTGCGTTAGAATAAACAATAACATCATAAAGGTATAGCAGTACCGTTTCAAAGTTTCGGTGTCCCAAGCAGCATTCCATCAGCCTCTGGAAGGTTCCTGGCAAATTGCACAGCTCGAAGGGCATGCTTTTGAACTCGCAGAGACCCATCGGGGTGGCAAAGGCGGTCTTCTTCCGGTCTGCCTCAGCAACGGACACTTGCCAATAGTGACTAGTGAGATCAAGGGTAGAAAAATAATTTGCAGTTGTCAATGCAGCTAGCTATTCCTCAATACAGGGGAGTGGTGCTGTCCTTCTTCTTTAACAGGACCAACGGAGCTGCCCAGAGGCTACAACTGTCACGGATAACCCCAGCCTCCTTCATGTTGCTCAACATGTCCTTGGTACACTGGTAATGTGCAGGTAGATTTGGCTTATATCTCTCTTTGATGGGTGGGTGTGCACTTGTGGGGATGTAGTGTTTGACCCCTTTTATTTTTCAAAAGTCTAGCGGATGTTTGCTGAAGACTTGCTCGTATTCTTGCACTAGCCTGTAGACCCCCTTCTTGTGATGTGAAGGTGTGGAGTCAGTGCCTACGTGTAATTCCTTACACCACTCCTCTGGCTGACTTGGTGAGCTGTCACTGAATGGGTGGGCTAAAGCAATGGTGGATGCTGCTGTTTGGATAGCATGTGTATCTACTGAGAACAGCTTATCAATGGTGGCAAATCGGAGCAGCTTAATCTTTTGCTCTCCGCAGTTCAACACTCTCATGGGCACTCTTCCCTTCCATATTAATGAATAAAACTATGATGTAAATAGCATATAGATACCCCACAAATGCAGATAAAAGTAGGTTATGGGAAAAGGGGGAAGAGAGAAACAGGAAAATAGTGGAATAAAGTATAACTTCCAGGTGGGAGAGGAAATGGCAGCACAGCCAATGGAGGTGAAGCAAGGGGAGCCTGCAACTAAAGAGTTGAGAGCGTTATCACATGGTGACTGAGCCTGATTGTAACGGGAGCATAGAGGTGCCGATCCTGTCTTACCTGCGTTGGTGTAGAAGTGGGTGTCCTGTGGTGGAGTCAGCTATGTGCAGTGGTGGCCGTGGGTTCTTTTATGTGCGACCGTAGTAATAGCTGTGCCCACTTCCTGTATGGGAGTGGAATGCAGTGAGGCTAATGGAACGCACGCCTGCGCATTTGTGTTTAACGTCGCGCATGTGCAGAACGGAGAAAAGGCTGCGCTCACTTCCTAATGAAAGGGAGTGAGACGCAGCTGGGAAGGGAAGGGAAAAGATTAGGGTTTGGGGATGATGAAAGGGCTTTCTACGGGCAAGGATGGCAAAGGGTGGCAGTGACGGAAAGTCAGGCAGATGGTCCTGTCCTGTCCTGTCCGTCCGTCTTTTTGTATCATGAATTGGAAAGACTGCAAGGGGGGGGGGAGGTGCTTGTGCCCAAAAGGAGGAGTTATTCAGATTCATTGCAGTGGGCGGCGGCTGCAAAAAGTACCATTCTCCTTGTTTTTGCTCTGCAAAACAGCCTTTTCAAGGGTTTGGCTTGGGTGACAAAATGTCTTCTGTAGGCGTGGGTTTGTCTCCCTCTCCCTAAGATGTGTCCGGTATAGGCCAGGGTGCCACTCAAGGCCGTAACCAATTCGGGTTATAGCTTCTCAGCCTTTTGGCTAAGATCAAGTGTAGTTTCGGAGGACGCTACCTTGGTCGGTACTGGAAGGTGCCTGGGATTGCACGTCTGCCGGCCTTGAGGGAGTGTGTGCGCCTTCTGGTGACACATAGCCCTCTTGTGCCTGGACGGTTCCCAGGCAACGGGAGGCGATCACCTTTGTTATTTTGAAGTCCTACTGATAAACAGAAAAAAAAAAAATTAAATCTGTTCTTATCAGTTTAATATCTGATACGTCCCCTCTCTAGGGACCATATATTAAATGGATTTTTAGAACAAGGAGATGGAAAAAATCTTGCTCTGTCCACTCCACGCATTGACCTGGTATTGCAGTACCTCCAGGACCGGTGCACCCCTTCTTAACCGAGTTTCCAAAAGCAGAACTCAATTCACCTGATTCAAATGAGCCTCATTAGTGAATTGAAAGAAAGCAAAAACTTTATATGCACCTCAATTTGGCCAATTCACTTTTCACACTTTCACCCTTTTTTTTTATCTTTCACACCTTTTACTTGCTTTATTGATGCAAAAGCTGTGCCAAATAGCAAACTCATCTCCACTCAACTTGACCAACTCTGCTATGTCCCGTGCAGTATCTTATTCTCAGTCTTATCTAGATCATTTGCAATTGAATAGAATAGATCCCTTTTGGACACATTGGATTCAGCTGCTGCAGTGACTGCAGGTGTTAGAAGATGCAGACTTGGCATCAGGTGCTGTCTATCAGATTCCACTCCAATTAAAGCTTCCATTGTTTTTCGGTGTTTTCTTTGAGCAATGATGATGTCTTTAGTGATCTGTTGGCTCCCTCTCCTGGAGGAAGAGTTTGCTTGCTCTTGGACTTTCAAAAAGAGAGGTCATGATAGACATTTAGCTTCTGAGCCCAATTGGGGACAGTCATGGGTGATGAATGTTTTGCAACCTGCTGCGAAGCCTGATACCGCAATATAAGGAACGTCAAATACTAAGAATGGGCGGCCTATGAAAGAATTAGTACTTTCATTAAGCATACTTAAACGGCTAATTGGGAATAGACAAACTGTAAAAAGCCCTCTGAGAAAGCCCCTCTCTATCCTTTGTCAGTAAGCTTTTCTGTAGTCTGCCTGTTGATGTATTTTCCGTTTGAACAGTGCACAACATGAAGTGACGGAACACTGGCTTGTCACAATGTCCCCCGCTGACATCACAATAGCGCTGCTGCCTAGAAAGCCAGCTGCGCAGCAGAAGTTGCTCTTTGGGTGGGATGGTGGGCTAATGTATCTATTCCTGCTTGGTGAGAGTTTGACATGATCTAGAGCAACGAGTTCCAGCGGCTAGCGGTTGATTATTGGCTGTAATGGGGCTTTCTGGCTGGTGCTAGCCTTTCTTCTTAGCACACAGGAACCACAATCCCTACACCATGCTTCGATGGATTCTCTCATCCCAGCCCAGTAAAACTACATATTTCACACAGTTATAGGCAGCCCATGGGCATTCACCTGGATTAAAACCCATAACAGCTCATAGACCAAACAATCAATCTACCACTGGACCAAAGACAGGAAGCTAAATCCACTGCCTGCGGTAACTAACTTAATCCTATAGGCTACTCACACAACAAACCCAAGAGAAAGGAAAAAAACATGGCTTCGATTATCCATCCAATGAAAACGCATAACCATTGTGAGCCATTGGACAATGCAATTGCACACATGGTGACATGGTGCACGGCCCAATGAATCAAGTCTGTACTTCATATTCACGGTTTAAGCCCTTGGGTTTTAATGTGTCCAGAGTACATATCCAGAAAGATTCCCTTTTTTTGTGCTAAGCACAAGTCAACAATACATTGTAAGCAGATTCTATTACCAGTCCCACACCATTTTGTGACGCATAATCACACAGTGGCCCAATTAAGATTCCAAGTCATCGAACATGTCCCAGCCATACGCAGAGGAGGCAATAGAATTAGGAAGCTCAAAGAAAGGGAATCTTTCTGGATATATACTCTGGGCACGTTGGAACCCAAGGGCTTAAACCATGAATATGAAGAACCGACTTGATTCATTGGGCCGTGCACATTTTTTCTAACGCCCGGTTCTTTTTCGTGTTCACACTATATATGGTTCCACTATGTATGGAGTTCCATTCTTCCTTGTTTTTTATTTGTCATGTTTGTCATGTCTGATCAACTGGTTACATTATGTCTGATTACCTTGTCTAACAGTTTTTTCTCCCCTTTCTTTACCTTCCATGTTCCCATAGTCACGTGAAATATCCCTGTTGCACTTGATTACGGCTCACTATTCACTATAGGATGTCTTATATCTAACATCACACTCTCACCCATCAGCACTCTATAGGTTTGTATAAGGTATGCGCTTACACATCCGGTCCTCCATAGGTATTTCCACTTATGTAACACTATCCCTATGATCACTCATAACTCATACCCTTGTAGTCAATTACATCCTCCTCTCTCCCCCCCTCCCCTTCTCCCTTTCCATCTATAATTTTGCCATATATACTAGCAAACACTCAGTGTACCTAGTGGCATCCTATTCGTGGCTATTGGACCTTGCTATAGTCCCACTAGTGCCAAGACATTTGCAGAGCGCATCTGCCTGCGTTGCACACTCCAACTAATTATAAGTAAGCCATTATACTAGCAAACACTCAGTGTACCTAGTGGCATCCTATACGTGGCTATTGGACCTTGCTATAGTCCCACTAGTGCCAAGACATTTGCAGAGCGCATCTGCCTGCGTTGCACACTCCAACTAATTATAAGTAAGCCATTATACTAGCAAACACTCAGTGTACCTAGTGGCATCCTATACGTGGCTATTGGACCTTGCTATAGTCCCACTAGTGCCAAGACATTTGCAGAGCGCATCTGCCTGCGTTGCACACTCCAACTAATTATAAGTAAGCCATTATACTAGCAAACACTCAGTGTACCTAGTGGCATCCTATACGTGGCTATTGGACCTTGCTATAGTCCCACTAGTGCCAAGACATTTGCAGAGCGCATCTGCCTGCGTTGCACACTCCAACTAATTATAAGTAAGCCATTATACTAGCAAAAACTCAGTGTACCTAGTGGCATCCTATCTGTGGCTATTGGACTTTGCTATAGTCCCACTAGTGCAAAGACATTTGCAGAGCACGTCTGCCTGCATTGCACACTCCAACTTTTTTAAACTAAGCAATTTTACTAGCAAACACTCAGTGTACCTAGTGGCATCCTAAACGTGGCTATTGGACTTTGCTATAGTCCCACTAGTGCCAAGACATTTGCAGAGCGCATCTGCCTGCGTTGCACACTCCAACTAATTTTAACTTAGCCATTATACTAGCAAACACTCAGTGTACCTAGTGGCATCCTATACGTGGCTATTGGACTTTGCTATAGTCCCACTAGTGCCAAGACATTTGCAGAGCGCATCTGCCTGCGTTGCACACTCCAACTAATTATAAGTAAGCCATTATACTAGCAAACACTCAGTGTACCTAGTGGCATCCTATACGTGGCTATTGGACCTTGCTATAGTCCCACTAGTGCCAAGACATTTGCAGAGCGCATCTGCCTGCGTTGCACACTCCAACTAATTATAAGTAAGCCATTATACTAGCAAACACTCAGTGTACCTAGTGGCATCCTATACGTGGCTATTGGACTTTGCTATAGTCCCACTAGTGCCAAGACATTTGCAGAGCGCATCTGCCTGCGTTGCACACTCCAACTAATTATAAGTAAGCCATTATACTAGCAAACACTCAGTGTACCTAGTGGCATCCTATACGTGGCTATTGGACCGTGCTATAGTCCCACTAGTGCCAAGACATTTGCAGAGCGCATCTGCCTGCGTTGCACACTCCAACTAATTATAAGTAAGCCATTATACTAGCAAATACTCAGTGTACCTAGTGGCATCCTATCTGTGGCTATTGGACTTTGCTATAGTCCCACTAGTGCCAAGACATTTGCAGAGCGCATCTGCCTGCGTTGCACACTCCAACTAATTATAAGTAAGCCATTATACTAGCAAACACTCAGTGTACCTAGTGGCATCCTATACGTGGCTATTGGACTTTGCTATAGTCCCACTAGTGCCAAGACATTTGCAGAGCGCATCTGCCTGCGTTGCACACTCCAACTAATTATAAGTAAGCCATTATACTAGCAAACACTCAGTGTACCTAGTGGCATCCTATACGTGGCTATTGGACTTTGCTATAGTCCCACTAGTGCCAAGACATTTGCAGAGCGCATCTGCCTGCGTTGCACACTCCAACTAATTTTAACTTAGCCATTATACTAGCAAACACTCAGTGTACCTAGTGGCATCCTATACGTGGCTATTGGACTTTGCTATAGTCCCACTAGTGCCAAGACATTTGCAGAGCGCATCTGCCTGCGTTGCACACTCCAACTAATTATAAGTAAGCCATTATACTAGCAAACACTCAGTGTACCTAGTGGCATCCTATACGTGGCTATTGGACTTTGCTATAGTCCCACTAGTGCCAAGACATTTGCAGAGCGCATCTGCCTGCGTTGCACACTCCAACTAATTTTAACTTAGCCATTATACTAGCAAACACTCAGTGTACCTAGTGGCATCCTATACGTGGCTATTGGACTTTGCTATAGTCCCACTAGTGCCAAGACATTTGCAGAGCGCATCTGCCTGCGTTGCACACTCCAACTCATTATAACTAAGTTGCATTGTCAGGGATATTTATTCTTTATTATTCTGCTGTTAATAAAGCTAGACCACCACTGCAAT
>NW_027443416.1:0-46619 GCF_048569485.1 Anomaloglossus baeobatrachus | reverse complement strand
AGAGAGAGAGCCTGGGGAGATGGGACAGAGGTCCGACCCACGAGAGGTTAAGGCTGCCGCCACTACGGACCGGGACCGGGGAAGAGTACAGAGTTGTGCATGGAGGAGAAAAACCTGACTCTGTGAGTAACTGCCACTGCCCTGCGCTCCGGCGCTCCCATGGACTGCTGCCCCCGTTCTCACCAACCTTCCTGGGCACCCCTCTTCGTCCGTGGGAAGCGATACTGTCCCGGCTGCACCTAACACCTGCCCCGGAGAGAGACTGTGCAGCGGCGGCTAATTCCTGGCCGCATGCCAAGTGTTGCGCTGCAAAGCATCCCCGCTGAGCATCCAGTACTGCCCTTGGGAGAGGACTAGTCGCAGGAAGGGTCAGCGGCGGAGTAGGCCGGGACCCCAGTCACTACTGCAACCGGTGACGTGCTTCCCAGGGGCCTGTCACCTTCATTCCATCCCCGTCTGTATTGGACACTTGTCCGTTTGCTGTTTTTGTGTTTTTTTTCATGTAGCCGACGGGGTCATGAAACCGGATCAGGCCAGTCACAGCTACCCCAAAGAATCACTGGCCCACTGATGAGTAACCTAAGGCCCCGTGGACGCTACAATCACATCACGGGGCCTCCGATGGCAGCAGGGAAAGGCGCGTTTCCCGCTGCAGCGATTTAAAACGCAGTGTCACATTTTGACAGCGCGATTTAAGTGGTTAACAGGCATGGATGTGTTGCGGATCCACCTGTGCCTGTTAGCCACGCATGTCAACTGTTCTAATCGGCAGACATGTGCAGGGATCGCCAGTGGCTCACCGCAGCAGCCAGCGGTGATCACCCCTTCATGATTTTGGATGTACCGTTACATCCTAGGTTGTGATGGGGTTAATACTATCTTGCTATATTAACCATAACAATTTTTGCACAATATCCCATTCTTATCCATGTTTTCCAGACAGTGTCATCATTAGAACATTTTTCATCAATAGATCCATAATCCCCACAATTCCAAATCCCTCATATACATTCTTCTTATTTTTCTTTTTCAGGGGATCCACCCCTACTACAACTAATTTGTTGTCCCGGGCGAATACCAGCCAGCCCGGTAATCTCAACAGGTAAGTTGCCATTCAAATAAATACCAATCAATGAAGAAGCAAAATAAAATTAAAACCTCTAGATAAAACCAACAAACCATCATTAGCCTCTACACGACATTTGACGTTTTGGGTACGTCATGATGAAAGTCCATGCCATTCTGACCAAAGACGTATCCAGTATGCCATGGTGATCGCTGTACCCCCGCCATCGCAGCCAGATCTCCAACTGATCTTGTGGCCTGGACCCGGCGCTCACTGCCAGGAGTGGTGACTGCGCCGCTCCCAGTAGTTTAACCCCCTAAATGCTACGATCAATACGATCGCAACATTCAGGAGGCGGGGAAAGGAATCACTTTTCCCTGGCGATCGGGCCCCTGTAATGTGATTACAGGGATCCAATCGCTGCCTGGGTCGTCAACGTGACGACGCTGGGTCACCCAACTATGGAGTGCCTCACAGATCATGCCGGATGCACGGCCTGTGAGGTGAAGTAACGATCGCGGGTCGCAACATTCAGGAGGTAGGGAGAGGAATCGCTTACAGTTAGGTCCAGAAATATTTGGACAGTGACACAATTTTCGCGAGTTGGGCTCTGCATGCCACCACATTGGATTTGAAATGAAACCTCTACAACAGAATTCAAGTGCAGATTGTAACGTTTAATTTGAAGGTTTGAACAAAAATATCTGATAGAAATTGTAGGAATTGTACACATTTCTTTACAAACACTCCACATTTTAGGAGGTCAAAAGTAATTGGACAAATAAACCAAACCCAAACAAAATATTTTTATTTTCAATATTTTGTTGCGAATCCTTTGGAGGCAATCACTGCCTTAAGTCTGGAACCCATGGACATCACCAAACGCTGGGTTTCCTCCTTCTTAATGCTTTGCCAGGCCTTTACAGCCGCAGCCTTCAGGTCTTGCTTGTTTGTGGGTCTTTCCGTCTTAAGTCTAGATTTGAGCAAGTGAAATGCATGCTCAATTGGGTTAAGATCTGGTGATTGACTTGGCCATTGCAGAATGTTCCACTTTTTTGCACTCATGAACTCCTGGGTAGCTTTGGCTGTATGCTTGGGGTCATTGTCCATCTGTACTATGAAGCGCCGTCCGATCAACTTTGCGGCATTTGGCTGAATCTGGGCTGAAAGTATATCCCGGTACACTTCAGAATTCATCCGGCTACTCTTGTCTGCTGTTATGTCATCAATAAACACAAGTGACCCAGTGCCATTGAAAGCCATGCATGCCCATGCCATCACGTTGCCTACACCATGTTTTACAGAGGATGTGGTGTGCCTTGGATCATGTGCCGTTCCCTTTCTTCTCCAAACTTTTTTCTTCCCATCATTCTGGTACAGGTTGATCTTTGTCTCATCTGTCCATAGAATACTTTTCCAGAACTGAGCTGGCTTCATGAGGTGTTTTTCAGCAAATTTAACTCTGGCCTGTCTATTTTTGGAATTGATGAATGGTTTGCATCTAGATGTGAACCCTTTGTATTTACTTTCATGGAGTCTTCTCTTTACTGTTGACTTAGAGACAGATACACCTACTTCACTGAGAGTGTTCTGGACTTCAGTTGATGTTGTGAACGGGTTCTTCTTCACCAAAGAAAGTATGCGGCGATCATCCACCACTGTTGTCATCCGTGGACGCCCAGGCCTTTTTGAGTTCCCAAGCTCACCAGTCAATTCCTTTTTTCTCAGAATGTACCCGACTGTTGATTTTGCTACTCCAAGCATGTCTGCTATCTCTCTGATGGATTTTTTCTTTTTTTTCAGCCTCAGGATGTTCTGCTTCACCTCAATTGAGAGTTCCTTAGACCGCATGTTGTCTGGTCACAGCAACAGCTTCCAAATGCAAAACCACACACCTGTAATCAACCCCAGACCTTTTAACTACTTCATTGATTACAGGTTAACGAGGGAGACGCCTTCAGAGTTAATTGCAGCCCTTAGAGTCCCTTGTCCAATTACTTTTGGTCCCTTTAAAAAGAGGAGGCTATGCATTACAGAGCTATGATTCCTAAACCCTTTCTCCGATTTGGATGTGAAAACTCTCATATTGCAGCTGGGAGTGTGCACTTTCAGCCCATATTATATATATATTTGTATTTCTGAACATGTTTTTGTAAACAGCTAAAATAACAAAACTTGTGTCACTGTCCAAATATTTCTGGACCTAACTGTATGTCTCCCTGGCGATTGGGCCCCTGTTATGCGATACCTTGTTAACCCTGCGTCATCACCATGATGACCTAGGGTTACAGAACTACGGACCATGCTGCCTGCATGATGTGTAAGGTGAAGTGTGAGAGCTGCTGATGCCGTGACACTTATAATTCCCTGCAGTGATCAAGTTCTGCAGGCGATTATATCAGTGATCAGATCACTGACACTTAGGCCGGCTTCTCACTTGCGATTTTCTCGCAGTAGTGCAATGCGAAAAATTCTCGCATTGCACTTGGACCCATGTTAATCAATGAGGCAGCTCCCATCTGCTATTTCTTTGTCGCTCCATTGGGAGACCCAGACAATTGGGTGTATAGCTTCTGCCTCTGGAGGCCACACAAAGTATTACACTTTTAAAAAAGTGTAACCCCTCCCCTCTGCCTATACACCCTCCCGTTGACCACGGGCTCCTCAGTTTTATGCTTTGTGTGGAAGGAGGCACACATCCACTCATGCATTCTCATACATAGTTATGACGGATGGAAGAAAAGAGGACCCCTATGGGGTCCCCGGCATGTTCCCTTCTCACCCCACTATGTCGGCGGTGTTGTTAAGGTTGAGGTATCCATTGCGGGTACAGAGGCTGGAGCCACATGCCGTCTCCTTCACCATCCCTTATGCGGCTCTGGGAGAAGTGGGAGCATAAACGGTCATCCACGTGCTGGGACCGTGCTCCATCCGCAGCCCCTGGTGGAACCTGCCGGACCGGAGCTTCTTCACCCCCAGGGACCGGGCCCTGCAACTTTAGTACTTTTGGTACTCTGTGTCCCCATGTGGGGACTGTACAGGGAGGGTGGTCGCTCCTTCTCCCCGGAAGTCCCGCGGTAGTTCCGTCCGTTTTTTTTTTTGGCAGACTTCCGCGCCCACCGTGCTTGCTTGTCGGGCACGGTCGTAAATTTAGTCCCCGGCTTTGCCGCGGCCTAGTCGCGAAAAATCCCGCCCCCGGGCCTGCCTGTCAGGGGTAAGGGCGGGATTACCGACATGACGTCGGCTTTGAGGGCTGGAGCATCTTTGCATGTCTCCTCCCCCCCTCATTGACCACTTTGGGGCCTCCAGATTCCCGCTTTTTGCCGGCGCCGCCCGCGGCTCCACGCCCCCCCTGAGAGCTCCGGCGGCCATTTTTGGCATTCTGCCGGTGTATGCTTCTCAGCTGCAAAGCTCTACAGCTCCGGGGGATCCACGACAGGGAATCTGGAGGACACACCGCTCGTTAGCGGTTGGTAACCCACACCGGTCACCCGGTGCTGGTTCCCCTAGGGTGCCGGGATATATATATATATATTCGGAAAGGCTGTATACCCTTTTCCCATATACCCTCAGTGGTCACTCTCCTGAGAGACACCGATTGCTTACAGCATGTCGTCCACAAGGAGCAAAGCCCCTAAGACACAGACTTTTTTCGCGGCCTGTACCTCTTGTAGGGCTATGTTGCCTGCGGGATCCACCTACCCTCACTGTGATCAATGCACGACTCCTGCCACGCTTGCTCAGCCGGAGCCTCGGGCACTGGTGGGCCCCTCGGCTCATGTAGATCCCCCTGCTCCCCCTTAGCAGTCAGCAGGGACAGAGACACCGTCGTTGGCCTCTTTCGCTGAGACACTCTCCCAGTCACTTTCTCAATCCATTGCACAGTCTATGGACAAATGGTCATCTAAGCTGCTTGAGGCATTACAGTCCAGACCGGACCCTTCACAGGCCCCGTCCCCTGTTCGTTTGTCTCCTCCAGGCCCTTCTCGGTCCGCGCCGCATCGCGCTCCCAGGATAGCCTAGGTCCCAGGCGGAGGACTCCTGCCCGGATCGCAGCCCCAGGCCGGCTAAGCAGCCTCGCTGGGACTCTTCCCCGGCCTCCTCATACTGCTCTGGATCTCAGCTTGAGGACTCTCAGGAAGACGAGGCGGACGTGGGAGCTCAGGGCTCTGACCCTGACTTCACCCTTAACCTTGATGCCCCTGAAGGGGACGCCTTAGTAAATGATCTTATCTCGTCCATCAACGAGGTGTTGGATCTCTCACCCCCACCTCCTCCTGCAGAGGAGCCGGCTTCTCGGCAGGAGAAACACCAATTTCGATTTCCCAAACGTACTCGCAATACGTTTTTTGATCACTCTAACTTCAGGGACGCTGTCCAGAAGCCCAGAGCGGTTCCGGACAAGCGCTTTGCTAAACGGCACACTGACACGCGTTATCCCTTTCCACCTGAAGTCGTTAAGGGCTGGGCACACTCCCCCAAGGTTGATCCTCCAGTCTCTAGATTGGCCGCTAGGTCCGTTGTGTCTGTTGCCGATGGCTCATCCCTGAAGGATGCCACTGACAGACAGATAGAGCTCTTGGTGAAGTCTATTTATGAGGCTACGGGCGCATCTTTTGCCCCGGCCTTTGCGGCCGTGTGGGCTCTCCAAGCAATCTCGGCATGTCTGACTGAGATTAATGTCGTCACGCGGAATTCTGCCCCGCATGTTTCATCCTTGACCTCTCAGGCATCAGCATTTTCGTCCTACACCATGAACGCCGTCCTGGACTCCACTAGCCGTACGGCCGTGGCATCCGCTAACTCATGAGACTGGAGGATCCACCTTGGGACAGTGAGCCCAACCCTTAACGACTTCAGATGGGAAGGGGTAACGCGTGTCAGTGAGGCGCTTAGTAAAGCGCTTGTCCGGGACCGCTCTGGGCTTCTGGACAGCGTCCCTGAAGTTAGAGTGATCAAGAAACGTATTGCGTGTACGTTTGGGGAACCGAAACTGGTGTTTCTCCTGCTCTCAGGGCCACTCGGTGATCCCTTACTTGGACGATCTCCTAGTCAGGGCTCCTTCTCTGGTGGCGTGTCAACGGAGTCTTACCGTCACTCTGGCGACTCTCCAACAGTTCGGGTGGATCATCAATTTCCCGAAATCCAAGTTGACGCCGACCCAATCACTGACTTACCTCGGGATGGAGTTCCATACCCAGCCAGCGTTAGTCAAGCTACCGTGGGACAAACAGCTTTCTCTGCAGGCGGGAGTGCAGTCCCTTCTTCGGGGTCAGTCACACTCCTTAAGGCGCCTCATGCACTTCCTGGGGAAGATGGTTGCAGCTATGGAGGCAGTGCCATTTGCGCAATTCCATCTACGGCCACTCCAATGGGACATTCTTCGCAAATGGGACAAGAGTTCGGCTTCTCTCGACAAGAACATCTCTCTTTCCCTCGCAACCAAAACATCTCTTCGGTGGTGGCTCCTCCCCACATCTCTGTCCCGGGGGAAAATCCTTCCTACCCCCAACCTGGGCCGTGGTCACCACGGACGCGAGCCTGTCAGGTTGGGGAGCGGTCTTTCTTCACCACAGGGCTCAAGGAACCTGGATTCCAATAGAATCATCCCTTCAGATCAATATCCTGGAGATAAGGGCAGTATATCTAGCCCTATTGGCTTTCCATCGGTGGCTGGAGGGCAGGCAGATCCGAATCCAGTCGGACAACGCCACTGCCGTCGCCTACATCAACCACCAAGGCGGCACTCGCAGTCGTCAAGCCTTCCAGGAAGTCCGACGGATTCTGCAGTGGGTGGAAAACGCAGACTTCACCATCTCCGCAGTTCACATCCCGGGCGTAGAAAACTGGGAAGCAGATTTTCTCAGTCGTCAGGGCATGGACGTGGGGGAATGGTCTCTTCACCCAGACGTGTTTCGAGAGATCTGCCACTGCTGGGGAACGCCGGACGTCGATCTCATGGCGTCACGACACAACAACAAGGTCCCGGCCTTCATGGCACGGTCTCAGGATCACAGAAGCTCTGGCCGCGGACGCTTTGGTCCAGGATTGGTCGCAGTTTCGACTGCCATATGTGTTTCCCCCTCTGGCGATGCTGCCCAGGGTACTACGCAAAATCCGGTCCGACTGCCGTCGCGCCATTCTCGTCGCTCCAGACTGGCCGAGGCGGTCGTGGTATCCGGATCTGTGGCATCTCACGGTGGGTCAACCGTGGGCACTTCCAGACCGCCCAGACTTGCTGTCCCAAGGCCCGTTTTTCCATCTGAATTCTGTGGCCCTCAACCTGACTGTGTGTCCATTGAGTCCTGGCTCCTAGCGTCTTCAGGGTTATCTCAGGATGTAATTGCCACCATGAGACAAGCCAGGAAACCAATGTCCGCCAAGATCTATCACAGGACTTGGCAAATCTTCTTATCCTGGTGCTCTGATAACGGTTTTTCTCCATGGCCGTTTGCCTTACCCACATTTCTTTCATTCCTACAATTTGGAATGGATATGGGTTTGTCCCTCGGCTCTCTCAAGGGCCAAGTGTCGGCGCTCTCCGTGTTTTTTCAAACGCGACTAGCCAGACTTCCGCAGGTCCGCACGTTCCTGCAGGGGGTTTGCCACATGGTCCCACCTTGCAAACGTCCGTTGGAACCTTGGGATCTTAACAGGGTCCTGACGGCTTTTCAAAAGCCGCCTTTTGAGCCGTTGCGGGATGTCTCTCTCTCCCGTCTTTCTCAGAAGGTGGCCTTCCTGGTTGCAGTCACATCACTTCGGAGAGTGTCGGAGCTTGCAGCGCTGTCATGCAAATCTCCTTTCCTGGTTTTCCACCAGGATAAGGTGGTTTTGCGTCCTGTCCCGGAATTCCTCCCTAAGGTGGTATCCCCTTTTCATCTAAATCAGGATATCTCCTTTCCTTCCTTTTGCCCTAATCCAATTCACCAGTGTGAGAAGGATTTACACTCCTGGCCGCTGTTACCTGCACTCAGCTCCAGAGCTGTAATCTGAGCTCCAGCGTCTGCCTGATCTGTCTGCAGCTGTGCTGACCTGACCAGCAATCGCCGGGGAATCCATCACTCGGTGCTCGCTGTTCAGGCTGCACTCTGGAGCTCAGGGGACAGCTCCGGGGTTCAGTGCATGTAACCGCGGCCAGGACTGGTTTTACAGGAGATTCCTCCGGTAGCCAGGCTGACCCGGTATGCAAGTGTCAGGATCCGTGTGACATGCGCATGCCACCCGGATTCTGACTTGCATGGGGGTGAGAGAGCTGAGAATCGCATCAAATCGCAGCATGCTGCGATTTCAAGGAGAGCCCGTGTATCGTCTGGAAAAACAGGGAAATGGAGACAGCCTCATTAGAAACCATTTGCAAGATTGCAAACCGTTTCTCAATGCGAGGGAATTTGCAGGACAAAAACGCTAGTGGAGAAGAGGCCTTAGGCTGAGACCACACGTGAGTTAGCGCAAGTTCTCGCATGACACTCGGCTCACACTCGCAGCACAGCGAGAGCCGAGTGTCATGCGAGTGCAATGCAACTGTGGTCCGATCGTGCGATCAGACCAGTTGCGGAGGGGAGGGCCAACACTGCAGAGGGGAGGAGGAGGGCAGGGCCGGCGCTGAGGAGGGGAGGGCCGGTGCTGCGAAGGAGAGGGAGGGATTTATTTCCCTATCTCCTCCATTGCCGGCTGATGTGAGAATCGCACTGCACTCGCGGTACACCAGTGTAATGCGAGAGCAATGCAATGTTTTAATAGCATACGGAGAACAGTGAAAGCTGGGCACTAATCACTGACCGCTCCACCACACACACGTGGTACTCCTATTACAATCCACCGATGCTGCGGGACCAACTTGCTCCGGTAAAAAAAAGCAATAAACTACTAGAGGTGCTCCTGCCAAGCATAGAACAGTCCACTAGAAAAATTGAGAGAGCAGGGCACTAACTCAGTGGTAGTTTAAAAATACCTTTATTTCAGCATACAGGTTACATCAAAAACGTGGGGGGAGGAGAAAACACAGATGTCCGGCACAACAGATGACGGCCGTTTCGTGCTCAGCAAGCAATTCAACAGATCTACCTAGATAGGGTAGATCTGTTGAAGTGCTTGCTGAGCACGAAACGGCTGTGCCGAACGTCTGTGTTTTTTCCTCCCCCCACATTTTTGATGTAACCTGTATGCTGAAATAAAGGTATTTTTAAGCTACCACTGAGTTAGTGCCTTGCTCTCTCAATTTTTCCAATGCAATGTTTCTCTTGAACCCGTAGACTTGAATGGGTGCAAGTGTAACAGGATTGCATTGCACCTGCAGCATGCTGCGACTGTTTTCTCGGTCCGATTAGGGCTGAGAAAATAATCGCTCATGGGAGCTGCCCCATAGAGTACTATTGGTCTGAGTGGAATGCGATTTTTTTATTGCGTCCCAGTAGCTCCGTATTATTCGCCGTGTCTGCTAGGCCTTACTAAAAAAGTAAAGATAAAGTTAAAAAAAAAGTTAAAAGTATTAAAAAAAAAAAAATTGGGGAAAAAATAAAATTAAATATTCCAATAAATATGTATATTTATGTAATAAAAACAAAAACACTGCACAACTTTGGTATTGCCGTGTCCATAACAATTCGAGCTATAAAACTCTCACACTAGTTAGCCCCTTCAGTGAACACAGTAAAAAAAATAAAAAATGTAGCAAAAACTATGTGTTTTCATCATACACCTGCCCAAAAAAATTGAGTAAAACGCGATAAAAAAGTCACATGTAAATAAACATGGTACAACTGAAAACATCATCTTGTCCCGCAAAAAAACAAGCAACCATATAGCTACATCAGTGAAAAAATAAAAAAAATGTAGGTCTCAGAATACAGCAATGCAAAAACTTTTTTTTCCTAAAAAATAATTTTTTGGGTGTTAAAGCATCAAAACATAAAAAACTATATAAATGAGGTATCCCTGTAACTGTACAGACCCGAAGAATAAAACTGTTTTATCGCTTTTATTTCACAGTAAAGAACATAAAAAAAAAATCTTGAATTTCTGTTTCTTCTTGATTCTGCCTCACAAAGAGTGGATCACAAAGCAATCAGAAAATATGTGGCCCAAAATAGTACCAATAAAAACTCCAATTCATCCCGCAAAAATCAAGCCTTCACATGACTGTCAGCAGAAAAGTAAAAAACTGCAGTCTTCAAAATCCAGTGATGCAAAAACAATCTTTACTTTGTAAAAAGCAATTTTTAGTGTGATAGTCGCCAACAAAAAAAAACACCGCATAAATCTGGTATCACTGTAATCGTACTGCCCTGAGGAATAAAGCCGCCTAATCACTTATACCACAAGATGAATGGCGCAAAAAATAAATAAAGCCAATTCTTCAATCGCTATTGATTTGTTCATTCTGCCGCTAAAAGCTTGCAGTACAGTGCAGCTCATATTTATCCTGCGTTCTACGGTGAGCGCTTACACTGGAGACTACATGTAAATCTCTGAAAAACATGATTCAAACATAATTCTCAAATGAAAATTCACTGTAATGAGGCAGAGAAAGTCACTTTGACCTCTCGTCTGGCCTGTGGTCCGGCAGAGTCCATATTTTTATGCCTTTTTTCAAACGTGCACAAAAGTGCAATCAACAACAGTTTTTGTTCATCATTAAAAAGATGGATACCGCTGAACAAATGGAGTCCAGAGTAACTCTGCTGCCTCATTAGTGAATGGATCTGTGGTGCGTTTCATCTGAATCACGTATCTCAGAGATGCAGTTTAAAACCCCGATGTAAGTGCTCAGCGTAGAGCACAGGATAAAGGGGAACTAATTTAAAATGTTTGCAATCTTTAATTCTGCAACTTTTACTGTGTTTGGACTTTCCAGAGAGTAAATTGTCACTACACCCGTAAATGAATACTTAGAGAGGTGTAATTTCCAAAATTTGGTCACTTGAGGGGGATTTCTTCAGTTCTGCCGCTTAGGGGCTCTGCAAATTGAGTCCGCAAACTATTCTAGGAAAACCTGTGCTCCAAAAATCACATAGCGCTCCTTCCCTCCTGAGCCCTGTGGTGCAGCCAAATAGTACTGTACAGTCACATGTGGGGTATTGCCACATTCAGGACAAATTATGCAACACAATATCGGACCTTTTTTTTTATTTATTACCCTTGTAAAATTTTCAAATCTGGGGTTAAAACAACATTTTAGTGGTAAAAATGTAATTATTTTTCTTTACTGCCAAATAGTATAACATTTTGTGACACACCTGTGGTGTCAATATACTCACTGCACCTCTGGATGAATTAATTGAAAGGTGCAGCTTTTAACATGGAGTCACTTGTGGGGGATTTCTGTGCTCTGCCAATGTGACATGGCAATCGCAAACCAATGCAACTACATCTGATCTCAAATATGGTGCTCCTTTCCTTCTTGACTTTGCAATGTACCTCAAAATTAGTTTTCTTTGTCGCTCCATTGGGAGACCCAGACAATTGGGTGTATAGCTTCTGCCTCCGGAGGACACACAAAGTATTACACTTTAAAAAGTGTAACCCCTCCCCTCTGCCTATACACCCTCCCGTGGATCACGGGCTCCTCAGTTTTATGCTTTGTGTGGAAGGAGGCACACATCCACTCATGCATTCTCAACTTAGTTATGTCGGTTGGAAGAAAAGAGGGCCCCCACGGGGCCCCCGGCATGTTCCCTTCTCACCCCACTACGTCGGCGGTGTTGTTAAGGTTGAAGTACCCATTGCGGGTACAGAGGCTGGAGCCACATGCCGTCTCCTTCACCATCCCTTATACGGCTCTGGGAGAAGTGGGATCCTAAGCGGTCATCCATTTACTGGGACCGTGCTCCATCCGCAGCCCCTGTAGGAACCTGCCGGACCGGAGCCTCTTCAACCTCAGGGACCGGGCCCTGCAACTCAAAGGTACTCTGTGTCCCCATAGGGGACTGTGCAGGGAGCGCACCTTCTTCCTGGAAGCCGCGGCGGCTGCTGAATTCAGGAGGCCGGTGGACTTCCGCGCCGACCGTGCCTGCTTGTCGGGCGCGGTCTCAAATTTAGTCTCCGGCTTCATCGCGGCCTAGTCGCAAAAATCCCGCCCCCGGGCCTGCCTGTCAGGGGTAAGGGCGGGATTACCGACCTGACGTCGGATGTGAGGGCTGGAGCATCCTGCATGTTTCCTCCCCCCTCACTGATCACTGTGGGGACCCCAGATTCCCGCACTTTGCTGGCGCCGCCCACGGCTCCACTCTTTCCCTGAGAGCTCCGGCAGCCATTTTTTGGCATTCTGCCGGTGGACGATTCTCAGTGAACAGCTCTACAGCTCCGGGGGATCCAAGGCAGGGAATCTGGAGGACACACTCCGCTCGTTAGCGGTCGGTAAGCCACACCGGTCACCCGGTGCTGGTCCCCCTAGGGTGCCGGATTAGATACGTATATATCTATATCTATCTGTTCGGTGGGCTGTATACCCCTTTCCCATATACCCTCAGTGATCACTCTCCTAGGAGACAACAGCATGTCGTCCACAAGGAGCAAAGCTGCTAAGGCACAGGGTTTTTTTGCGGCCTGTACCTCTTGTGGGGCTATGTTACCTGCGGGTTCCACCTACCCTCACTGTGAGCAATGCTCGACCCCTGTTTCGCTTGCTCAGCCGGAGCCTCGGACACTGGTGGGCCCCTCGGCTCATGTAGACCCCCCTGCTCCCCCTGACCAGGCTGCAGGGACAGAGTTCGCCTCTTTTGCTGAGAAACTCTCTGAGTCACTTTCTCAATCCATTGCACAGTCTATGGACAAATGGTCTTCTAAGCTGCTAGAGGCTTTGCAGTCCAGACCGGACCTTTCACAGGCCCCGGCCCCTGTTGGCTCGTCGCCTCCAGGCCCCTCTCGGTCCGCGCCGCAGCGCGCTCCCAGGTTGGCCCCTCGGTCTCAGGCAGAGGACTCCTGCCCGGACCGTAGTCCTAGACCGGCTAAGCGGGCTCGCTGGGACTCTTCCCCGACTTCCTCTCGCTGCTCGGGATCCCAGCTTGAGGACTCTCTGGAGGACGAGGCGGACGTCGCAGCTCAGGGCTCTGACCCTGACGTCGCCCTTAACCTTGATACACCTGAGGGGGACGCCTTAGTAAATGATCTTATCTCGTCCATCAACCAGGTGTTAGATCTCTCTCCCCCGCCTCCTCCTGTAGAGGAGTCGGCGTCTCAGCAGGAGAAACACCAGTTTCGGTTCCCCAAACGTACACGCAATACGTTTCTTGATCACTCTAACTTCAGGGACGCTGTCCAGAAGCCCAGAGCGGTCCCGGACAAGCGCTTTACTAAGCGCCTCACTGACACGCGTTACCCCTTCCCATCTGAAGTCGTTAAGGGTTGGGCTCACTGTCCCAAGGTGGATCCTCCAGTCTCATGATTGGCGACTAAATCCGTGGTGTCGGTTGCAGATGGCTCATCGCTAAAGGATGCCACTGACAGACAGATAGAGCTCCTGGTGAAGTCCATCTATGAGGCCACGGGCGCGTCTTTTGCCCCGGCCTTTGCAGCCGTGTGGGCACTCCAAGCTATCTCGGCTTGTCTGACTGAGATTAATGCTGTCACACGTAATTCTGCTCCACAAGTTGCGTCTTTGACCTCTCAGGCGTCAGCATTTTCATCCTACGCCATGAACGCCGTCCTGGACTCTGCTAGCCGTACAGCTGTAGCATCCGCTAACTCTGTGGCAGTCCGCAGGGCCATGTGGCTGCGCGAATGGAAGGCAGACTCGGCTTCCAAGAGGTTCTTAACCGGTTTGCCGTTTTCTGGCGACCGTTTGTTTGGCGAACGATTGGATGAGATTATTAAAGAATCCAAAGGAAAGGATTCCTCCTTACCCCAGGCCAAACCTAAGAGACCTCAACAGAGAAAGGTTCAATCGAGATTTCGGTCCTTTCGTCCCTCCGCCAAGTCCCAATCCTCTTCGTCCAACAGGCCGGAGAAAGGCCAGAGGAACTCCTATGCGTGGCGATCCAAGTCTCGCCCACAAAAGGCCGCAGGAAGCACTGCCTCCAAGACGGCTTCCTCATGACTCTCGGCCTCCCCTGACCGCATCCTCGGTCGGTGGCAGGCTCTCCCGCTTTGGCGACGCCTGGTGGCCACATGTTCAAGACCGATGGGTGAGAGACATTCTGTCTCATGGTTACAGGATAGAGTTCAGCTCTCGTCCTGCGGCTCGCTTCTTCAGAACCTCTCCGCCCCCCGCTCAGACCGACGCACTTTTTCAGGCAGTAGCCGCTCTAAACATGGAAGGAGTTGTGATCCCCGTTCCCCTTCAGGAACGTGGTCGCGGATTTTACTCCAACTTGTTCGTGGTGCCAAAAAAGGACGGGTCATTCCGTCCCGTTCTGGACCTCAAGCTACTCAACAGACATGTGAGAACCAGACGGTTCCGGATGGAATCTCTCCGCTCGGTCATCGCCTCAATGTCACAAGGAGACTTCCTAGCATCGATCGACATCAAGGATGCTTATCTCCATGTACCGATCGCACCCGAGCATCAACGTTTCCTGCGTTTCGCCATCGGGGACGAACACCTCCAGTTCGTGGCATTGCCTTTCGGCTTGGCGACAGCCCCACGGGTTTTCACCAAAGTCATGGCATCCGTTGTGGCGGTCCTGCATTCTCAGGGCCACTCGGTGATTCCCTACTTGGACGATCTCCTAGTCAGGGCCCCGTCTCGGGTGGCGTGTCAACAAAGTCTATCTGTCGCTCTGGCGACTCTCCAGCGGTTCGGGTGGATCATCAACTTCCCGAAATCCAAGTTGACACCGACCCAATCACTGACGTACCTTGGGATAGAGTTTCATACCCAGCAAGTGTTAGTCAAGCTTCCGAGCGACAAACAGCTTTCTCTGCAGGCAGGGGTGCAATCCCTTCTTCGGAGTCAGTCACACCCCTTAAGGCGCCTCATGCACTTCCTGGGGAAGATGGTGGCAGCTATAGAGGCAGTCCCGTTCGCGCAATTGCATCTTCGGCCACTCCAATGGGACATTCTCCGCAAATGGGACAGGAGTTCGGCTTCCCTCGACAGGAACGTCTCTCTTTAACTTGCAACCAAGACGTCACTTCAGTGGTGGCTCCTTCCCAATTCTCTGTCGCAGGGAAAATCCTTCCTACCCCCAACCTGGGCTGTGGTCACCACGAACGCGAGCCTGTCAGGGTGGGGAGCGGTTTTTCTCCACCACAGGGCTCAGGGAACCTGGACTCCGATAGAGTCATCCCTTCAGATCAATATTCTGGAGATAAGGGCAGTGTATCTAGCCCTATTGGCTTTTCATCGGTGGCTGGAGGGCAGGCAGATCCGTATCCAGTCGGACAATGCAACAAAATTAGCTGGATCAGAGAATTGAAAAAGGATAAACCCTAAAACATAACGTTTAATATTATGCAGATAAAAGTGAGGACAGCTCACAAGATTAGAAACGACGGTGGCACGAAACCACCCAAACTAAAATTGGGCTATGTATGGTAGGCCCAAACAAACTTAGTCCCAGAGAGGTACCACGGTAGGACTTTCTACACCTTATAGTTGCTGGTCACCACCTGAGACACTGACACACGCAACATCAACAATCAGAACCCCAAACTAGGGAAGATGTATGTCTGTGTGTGTCAAAAAGAGATAGAAACTCCTAGACCATTACGAACCATATGTTTCATAAACCCCACCTTAGGTGGGAACGGTCTTACCAGTCCGGAGATTCGCAGGCATTGAACAAGTGGTTAGAGGTTCAGGCAGGGGGCTGTTTCGCCAGCATGTCTAGATCCCTCTGAGACCTCAACCAAAAATAGGGCATATAATCACCATGCCCACTCCCATTTGGTGGTGATGGTGATTATATGCCCTATTTTTGGTTGAGGTCTCAGAGGGATCTAGACATGCTGGCGAAACAGCCCCCTGCCTGAACCTCTAACCACTTGTTCAATGCCTGCGAATCTCCGGACTGGTAAGACCGTTCCCACCTAAGGTGGGGTTTATGAAACATATGGTTCGTAATGGTCTAGGAGTTTCTATCTCTTTTTGACACACACAGACATACATCTTCCCTAGTTTGGGGTTCTGATTGTTGATGTTGCGTGTGTCAATGTCTCAGGTGGTGACCAGCAACTATAAGGTGTAGAAAGTCCTACCGTGGTACCTCTCTGGGACTAAGTTTGTTTGGGCCTACCATACATAGCCCAATTTTAGTTTGGGTGGTTTCGTGCCACCGTCGTTTCTAATCTTGTGAGCTGTCCTCACTTTTATCTGCATAATATTAAACGTTATGTTTTAGGGTTTATCCTTTTTCAATTCTCTGATCCAGCTAATTTTGTTCAATTACTGTGGATTCAAATTTTGGTATACTGCTATTTACCCCAGTCGGACAATGCCACTGCCGTCGCATACATCAACCACCAAGGCGGCACTCGCAGTCGTCAAGCCTTCCAGGAAGTCCGACGGATTCTGCAGTGGGTGGAAGCCACAGCTTCCACCATCTCCGCAGTTCACATCCTGGGCGTAGAAAACTGGGAAGCAGATTTTCTCAGTCGTCAGGGCATGGACGCGGGGGAATGGTCTCTGCACCCAGACGTGTTTCGAGAGATCTGTCGCCGCTGGGGAACGCCGGACGTCGATCTCATGGCGTCACGGCACAACAACAAAGTCCCGGCATTCATGGCACGGTCTCAGGATCACAGAGCTCTGGCGGCGGACGCGTTAGTTCAGGATTGGTCGCAGTTTCGACTGCCTTATGCGTTTCCTCCTCTGGCGATGCTGCCCAGAGTGTTACGCAAGATCAGTTCCGACTGCCGTCGCGCCATTCTCGTCGCTCCAGACTGGCCGAGGCGATCGTGGTACCCGGATCTGTGGCATCTCACGGTGGGTCAATCGTGGGCGCTTCCAGACCGCCCAGACTTGCTGTCACAAGGCCCGTTTTTCCATCTGAATTCTGTGGCCCTCAACCTGACTGTGTGGCCATTGAGTCCTGGCTCCTAGCGTCTTCAGGGTTATCTCAGGATGTAATTGCCACCATGAGACAGGCCAGGAAGCCTACGTCCGCCAAGATCTATTATAGGTCTTGGCAAATCTTCCTATCCTGGTGCGCTAATAACGGTTTTACTCCATGGCCGTTTGCCTTACCCACTTTTCTTTCATTCCTTCAATCCGGAATGGACAAGGGTCTGTCACTTGGCTCTCTCAAGGGCCAAGTATCGGCGCTCTCCGTGTTTTTTCAAAAGCGTCTAGCCAGGCTTCCGCAGGTCCGCACGTTCCTGCAGGGAGTTTGCCACATAGTCCCACCTTACAAGCGTCCGCTGGAACCCTGGGATCTTAACAGGGTGCTAACGGCTCTTCAGAAACCACCTTTCGAGCCGCTGCGGGATGTCTCTCTATCACGTCTTTCGCAGAAGGTGGCCTTCCTAGTGGCAGTCACATCACTTTGGAGAGTGTCTGAGCTAGCAGCGCTGTCATGCAAAGCCCCCTTCCTGGTGTTTCACCAGGATAAGGTGGTTCTGTGTCCGGTCCCGGAATTTCTCCCTAAGGTGGTATCCTCTTTTCATCTCAATCAGGATATCTCCTTGCCTTCATTTTGCCCTAATCCAATTCACCAGTGTGAAAAGGATTTGCACTCTTTGGATCTTGTGAGAGCACTCCGGCTCTACGTGTCTCGCACGGCGCCCCTGCGTCGTTCAGATGCGCTCTTTGTCCTTGTCGCTGGCCAGCGTAAGGGCTCGCAGGCTTCCAAGTCAACCTTGGCTCGGTGGATCAAGGAACCGATTCTCGAAGCCTACCGTTCTTCTGGGCTTCCGCTTCCTTCAGGGCTGAAAGCCCATTCTACCAGAGCCGTGGGTGCGTCCTGGGCATTGCGGCACCGGGCTACGGCTCAGCAGGTGTGTCAGGCAGCTACGTGGTCTAGTCTGCACACTTTCACGAAACACTATCAAGTGCATACCTATGCTTCGGCAGACGCCAGTCTAGGTAGGTGAGTCCTTCAGGCGGCGGTTGCCCACCTGTAAGAGGGGGCCGTTTTTTTCGGCTTTTTTTATTGAGGTATTCTTTTACCCACCCAGGGACTGCTCTTGGACGTCCCAATTGTCTGGGTCTCCCAATGGAGCGACAAAGAAGAAGGGAATTTTGTTTACTTACCGTAAATTCCTTTTCTTCTAGCTCCTATTGGGAGACCCAGCACCCGCCCCTGTACCCTTCGGGCTGGTTGTCTTTTTGTGTACACATGTTGTTCATGTTGAATTGTTCTTTTGGTTCATGGTTTGCAGTTCTCCGAACATCCTTCGGATTGCATTTACCCTAGACCAATTTATAAGTTTTCTCCTTCCTGCTTTTGCACCAAAACTGAGGAGCCCGTGATCCACGGGAGGGTGTATAGGCAGAGGGGAGGGGTTACACTTTTTAAAGTGTAATACTTTGTATGGCCTCCGGAGGCAGAAGCTATACACCCAATTGTCTGGGTCTCCCAATAGGAGCTAGAAGAAAAGGAATTCACGGTAAGTAAACAAAATTCCCTTCTTCAACCACATTTGGGGTATCAGCATACTCTGGAGAAATTCCACAATAAACTGTATGGTTCATTTGTGCCACCCCGGCGCAGACCGGGGTGCTCGGATCCTGGAGATGTTCGTGGCTCAAGGGGTCCGGGCTCGGCTGACGCTTCTATCTTTGCAAGGGGTTTATTTACAGGGGAGAAGTTCGTGACGCCATCTGCGGGTTGCAGTAATGGGAGTACCACCACTGCCAAAGGTAGTACCGGGACAGATGGTGTTGGGCAGCAAGGTGTTAGTCCCTCCGCAGGTAGGGAAGGCCCCGGACTCTGGGGTTTGGGAGGTTTGGAAAGATGAGAGGCAGGGAGCAGGGTACTCACTGTTGGTAGACGTGGTGCTGGTTGATGCTTGCAACGTAAACACACACACGTTGTAGGTAAAACAAAAGTCTCTGTGTACCGCTGCCACTATGGGGAGCCCATCCAGGTGTCTGCTCCCAATGATGCTGCTTGGTAATCTGGAGCCTGCCTCCGTGCACAATTTAGGTGTTTGTAGATGGTCCCTTGGCTTGAAGCTGTTGGGATGCTCATTATTTGTAGTGTAGCTGTGCTCTTGATGACTGGCACTTAGGATTTCAGTTGGGCTGCTTTATATGGAAAGCCCTATCCCCCGTGTTGTGCTGATGCCTTCAATCTCTGAGCTCTTGGGGAAAGTTCATAAAGAAACTATCCTCCACAGGTTAATTATCAGGACGGATAAACCTGCTCCTGACCTAGGGTCCTGTACCCTGCCGTGCTCTGTACCAGTCCGGTTATTGGGCTTGCTGGTGCCGACGGTCCTCCAAGACTATGTCTGTTCACCCTTCCCAAGTCGCTGCGACTGGTCCTCGACTCCTCCGGTCCCGGACTACCGTCTGCGACCCAATCTAGTCCAGCTCCTCGGCAGCTACTACTCCCCAGCTCCTAACTCTTTGAGGGCTCTCACTCAACTGCAGTCACCCCTCCCACCAGTCTGCCTGACCCCTAGGTGGGTGGCCCTATTCCAGCTAGACCAACCCACTGGTTTGTCTGTTCAGTTCTGGTGTGACGTGTTGATTGGGATTTGTGGTGCGGGTAGTAGAAGCATCACTGAGTGGAACCTGAACCATGGGGAGTAGGCCCTGCATCCCTTGGAGGGGATGCAGTTCCCTGTAGCACCCTGATATATTCAGGGTCGCTACACATTTTCACCTGATACCCTTGTGAAAAAAACCTATCTGGTTGAAGTAACAAGTTTGTGGGAAAAAAAAATAAATGCATTTATATTTATGGCTCAATTCTGTAAAATCCCTGGGGGTTCGAAGGTGCTCACCAAACATCTATAAATTCCTTGAGGGGTCTAGTTTACAAAATGCGGTCACATGTTGGGGAGCTCCACTGTTGGAGGTCTCCAAATTCGACATGGTGTCCGCTAATGATTCCAGCTAATTTTGCTTTAAAAAATTCCAATGGCGCCCCTTTCCTTCCAAGCCCTGCAGTGCGCCCAAACAATTGATTTCTACCACATATGAAGTATCAATGTACTCAGGAGAAATTGCACAATAAATTTTATGGTACATATGTTCCTGATACCCTTGTGAAAATGCAATATTTTATGGCTAAATTAACAGTTTTGAGTAAAAAAGTAAAATTTTCTTTTTTTCCTTACACATTGCTTTGGTTCATGTGAAGCACCTAAAGGGTTAATAAACTTCTTGGATGTGGTTTGGAGCAGAGTGAGGGGTGCAGTTTTTCGAATGGGGTCACTTTTGGGTATTTTCTGTCACCTAGGCCTCTCAAAGTCACTTCAAATGTGATGTGGTCCCTAAAAAAATGGTTTTGTAATTTTTTTTTTCGAAAACTGAGAAGTTGCTGATGAACTTTGAACCCTTCTAACTTTTTAAGTAAAAAAAATTGTTTCAAAAATTGCGTTGATGTAAAGTAGACATGTGGGAAATGTTCTTTACTGACTATTTTGTGTGACATACAGTATCTTTCAGATTTATAGGCATAACATTTCAAATTTTGAAAATTGTGAAATTTTTAAAATTTTTGCCAAATTTCCGATATTTTCCTAAATAAACACACAAAATATGACCTTAATTCTACCACTAACATGATGTCCAATATGTCACAAAAAAGCAATGTCAGAATCAGCACGATCCGTTGAAGCGTTCCAGAGTTATAACCTGTCAAAGTTACACTTGTCAGAAGTGCAAAAAATTGCCCGGTCATTAACCCCTTAACGACCCATGACGTACTGGGTACGTCATGGTGACATGGTGCTAAACGACCCATGACTTACCCAGTATGTCATGGCGAAATCGCGGCCTCGGAGCCCCGGTGAGTGCAATCGGTACACACAAACCGCAGATTCGGGGAGGAGGGGACTTCTGCCTGACCTCAGGAGGGGTGGTGCCTCCTCCCCGGAGCTACGGAGGCTGTGATTGGCTGACGAACACCGCTCAGCCAATCACAGCCACTGTAATGTTCCAGCCATTGAAAATGACTGAAACATTGAAATCCAGCCCTAATCAGTGCAGCTGTAGCACTGATTATTGGCTGGAGCTGGGTGATCGGTGCTTCACCAGCCCCCAGCTCTGATTGGAGAGATCGGCCTTGTGACCGATCTCTCCAATCACCGTGGATCTGGGGCCGTGACCACTCCCCTCCGCTTTACTCCGTCCGTGGAAGCCGAGTGGAGCGATCCCTGCAAGTGCCCTGGTAAGCCCCTGCCCCCGATCCGCTGCAACCGCCGCCGATCCCCCGATCCACTGCCGCCACCGATCCCCCGCCGATCTCCTCTATCTGCTGCAGCCGCCTCCATCTGCCACCGCTCCCCCTTATCAGCCACTGCCCCCTCCGTGAGCTGCTGCCCGCGCTCTCCCATCCTCACCTGTTGTCCCCTCCACCATCTCCCACCCTGTGCGATCTGCCACCGCTCTCCACCATCTCACCTTCCCGATCTGCTGCCCGCTGTCTCACCTCCCCATCTGCTGCACGCTCTCTGCCATCTCACCTCCCCATCTGCTGCCCCCTCCCCCATATCACCTCCCCATCTGCTGCCCTCTCCCCCATCTCACCTCCCGATCTGCTGCACGCTCTCCACCATCTCACCTCCCCATCTGCTGCACGCTCTCCGCCATCTCACCTCCCGATCTGCTGCATGCTCTCTGCCATCTCACCTCCCGATCTGCTGCACGCTCTCCGCCATCTCACCTCCCGATCTCCTGCACGCTCTCCGCCATCTCACCTCCCGATCTGCTGCACGCTCTCTGCCATCTCACCTCCCGATCTGCTGCACGCTCTCTGCTATCTCACCTCCCGATCTGCTGCATGCTCTCCACCATCTCACCTCCCGATCTGCTGCACGCTCTCCACCTTCTCACCTCCCGATCTGCTGCACGCTCTCCACCTTCTCACCTCCCGATCTGCTGCCCGCTCTCTGCCATCTCACCTCCCGATCTGCTGCCCGCTCTCTGCTATCTCACCTCCCTATCTGCTGCACGCTCTCTGCCATCTCACCTCCCGATCTGCTGCACGCTCTCTGCCATCTCACCTCCCGATCTGCTGCACGCTCTCTGCCATCTCACCTCCCCATCTGCTGCACGCTCTCTGCCATCTCACTTCCCCATCTGCTGCACGCTCTCTGCCATCTCAGCTCTCCATCTGCTGCACGCTCTCTGCCATCTCACCTCCCTATCTTCTGCACGCTCTCCGCCATCTCACCTCCCGATCTGCTGCACGCTCTCTGCCACCTCACCGTCCCATCTGCTGCATGCTCTCTGCCATCTCACCTCCCGATCTGCTGCACGCTCTCCGCCATCTCACCTCCCGATCTGCTGCACGCTGTCCGCCATCTCACCTCCCCATCTACTGCACGCTCTCTGCCATCTCACCTCCCCATCTGCTGCACGCTCTCCGCCATCTCACCTCCCGATCTGCTGCACGCTCTCTGCCATCTCACCTCCCCATCTGCTGCACGCTCTCTGCTATCTCACCTCCCCATCTGCTGCACGCTCTCTGCCATCTCACCTCCCGATCTGCTGCACGCTCTCTGCCATCTCACCTCCCGATCTGCTGCACGCTCTCTGCCATCTCACCTCCCGATCTGCTGCACGCTCTCTGCCATCTCACCTCCCCATCTGCTGCACGCTCTCCCTCATCAGCTGCTGCCCCCCTCCCTGATCTGCTACCCCCTCTCACCCTCCCTGATCTGCAGCCTGCTCTCTCCCATCCTCTTCATCTGAAGCCCCCTCCCCCACCTCTCACCTCCCGATCTGCTGCCCCCTCCACCACCTCTCACCCTCCCGCTCTC
This sequence comes from Anomaloglossus baeobatrachus, assembly GCF_048569485.1. Taxonomy (NCBI): domain Eukaryota; kingdom Metazoa; phylum Chordata; class Amphibia; order Anura; family Aromobatidae; genus Anomaloglossus; species Anomaloglossus baeobatrachus. The sequence continues at coordinate 23,740 of NW_027443416.1, read as the reverse complement.
TCCCATCCTCCGCCGCGCCCTCTCCCATCCTCCGCCGCTCCCTCTCACATCCTCCATCCATCTTTTTTTCCATCCCACCTAGCCCCCCCCTTTTTGCAGCACATCCATGCGTGTGTCCTGACTTTTCTTCGGCGCTCCATTGGGAGACCCAGACGATTGGGTGTATAGCACTGCCTCCGGAGGCCACACAAAGCATTACACTAAAAAGTGTAAGGCCCCTCCCCTTCTGGCTATACACCCCCCGTGGGATCACGGGCTGCTCAGTTTTCAAGCTTTGTGCGAAGGAGGTCAGACATCCACGCATAGCTCCACTGTTTAGTCAGCAGTAGCTGCTGACTATATCGGATGGAAGAAAAGAGGGCCCATACTAGGGCCCCCAGCATGCTCCCTTCTCACCCCATTCCTATTGGCGGTGTTTGTTAAGGTTGAGGTACCCATTGTGGGTACGGAGGCTGGAGCCCACATGCTGCTTTCCTTCCCCATCCCCCTGAGGGGCTCTGAGGAAGTGGGATCTTACCGGCCCCCAAGCCCTGAGGCCGGGCTCCATCCACAGACCCGTAGAACCTGCTGGATACGGAGCTGGGTACCGTTCAGGGACAAGGCCCTGCAACATTCAGGTACTCTGTGTCCCCGTATGGACAGGCCGCGCACACTCCAGACTTGCTGGGTGTGCTAGTGCGCCGGGGACAGTAGCGCTGCGCGCTGGGGTTACAGTCACTGCAGTTTCTCTGAGGGACTTTATGTGTTGGGGACTGCCGCGCCGGCCGCCCCTGGAGCGGCGGCGCGGCTGAGACTTGTGGTGCGCCGGGGACTTAGCGCCGACCGTGCTTTTACGACGGCGGCGCTTATAAATCTAGTCCCCGGCTTTTGCGGCCTAGCTCCGCTTCGTTCCCGCCCCCACCCTGTCAATCAGGGCAAGGGAGAGACGCTGTACGATAGTCAGCGCCGAGGGCTGGAGTCTTATTTACATACTCCAGCCCTCTCACTGGGCACAGTGGGACGCCAGTTCCCGCTCTTTGTCTGCAGCACGCCCAGGGCCCGCCCCTCTCCACAGGACGCCGGCAGCCATTCCTACATGCAGTCTGGCTGGAGAACGGACACAGGCTCTGGGAGACCCAGACAAGGGATTTCTGGCGACCACACACCCGCGTTAAGCGGGCGGTAAGCAGCACATTAGTGCTGGCCCCACTAGTGCCACAGTGTTATATTGGTGTATTTTTTTCTCTATACCATTTATATATATATATATATATTGCACTGTAAGGTCGCTTCTTGGCTGTATACCCTATATTGCTCTGAGGAGACGACAACATGTCATCCGCAAAACGCAAGGGTGCCAAGACACAGGCTGTATACGCTGCTTGTGCCGCTTGTGGGGCTGATCTACCGGCAGGTTCCAAAGACCCCCATTGTGTGCAATGTTCGGTCCCTGTGCCACTTCGTCAGCCGGAGTCTATGGTGGTAGTGGCCCAGGCAGAGTCACCGGTGAACCCTGTCCCGGTGACGGGGACAGAGTTTGCAGTTTTTGCTGACAAGATGTCTGTCACTATGACAAAAATCCTAGAGACCTTGCAGGCCAGGCCAGTTACTCAGACCATGGACACTGCTGCGTCAATGTTCCCTGGTCCCCCTCAGTTGGAGTTAATCCGTGCTTCAAGGGGGTCCCAGGCATCTCAGGCTGAAGGCTCTGACTCAGATGACAGTCCCAGGCAGCCTAAGCGAGCTCGCTGGGAGAGACCCTCCACGTCATCACGCGGATCAGGGTCTCAGCGAGAAGAGTCTCTGCGTGATGAGACAGAGGAGGGTGATCAGGAGTCTAATCCTGAGACCGCTCTCAATCTGGATACTCCTGATGGTGACGCCATGGTAAATGACCTTATAGCGGCCATCAATGGACTGTTGGATATTTCTCCCCCAGCCCCTTCAGCAGAAGAGGCAGCTGCACAGCAGGAGAAGTTCCATTTCAGGTATCCCAAGCGTAAACTGAGTACTTTTCTGGACCACGCTGACTTCAGAGAATCAGTCCAGAAACACCATGCTTATCCAGACAAGCGTTTCTCCAAACGTCTTAAGGATACACGTTATCCCTTTCCCCCTGACGTGGTCAAACGCTGGACCCAGTGTCCAAAGGTGGATCCACCAATCTCCAGGCTTGCGGCTAGATCCATAGTTGCAGTGGAGGATGGGGCTTCACTTAAGGATGCCAATGACAGACAGATGGACCTTTGGTTGAAATCTGTCTATGAAGCTATCGGCGCGTCGTTTGCTCCAGCATTCGCGGCCGTGTGGGCACTCCAAGCTATTTCAGCTGGTCTGGCACAGGTGGACTCTATCATACGTCCAGCAGTGCCGCAAGTGAAGTCCTTAACTTCGCAAATGTCTGCGTTTGCGACCTATGCTATCAACGCTGTCCTGGACTCTACGAGCCGTACCTCAATGGCGTCTGCCAACTCGGTGGTTTTGCGCAGAGCCTTGTGGTTAAAAGAATGGAAAGCGGATTCTGCTTCCAAAAAATGTTTAACCAGCTTGCCACTATCTGTAGACAGACTGTTCGGTGAGCAATTGGCTGAAATCATTAAACAGTCCAAGGGTAAAGACTCCTCCTTACCCCAGCCCAGATCAAGCAAACCTCAACAAAGGAAGTGGCAGTCGAGGTTTCGGTCCTTTCGAGGCTCCGGCAAGGCCCAATTCCCCTCGTCCAAAGGGACTCAGAAGGAGCAAAGGGGCTCAGATTCCTGGCGGGCTCACTCACGCCCCAAGAAAGCAACCGGAGGAACCGCTTCCAAGGCGGCTGCCTCATGACTTTCGGCCTCCTCCCTCCGCATCCTCGGTCGGTGGCAGGCTCTCCCGCTTTTGCGACATTTGGCTGCCACAGGTCAAGGACCGGTGGGTAACAGACATTTTGTCTCACGGGTACAGGATAGAGTTCAGTTCTCGTCCTCCGCCTCGGTTCTTCAGAACTTCCCCACATCCCGACCGAGCAGATGCGCTTCTGCAGGCGGTGGGCTCACTAAGGGCAGAAGGAGTGGTGATCCCTGTTCCTCTTCAGGAACAAGGGCAAGGTTTTTACTCCAATCTCTTCGTGGTTCCAAAAAAGGACGGCTCGTTCCGTCCTGTTCTGGACCTAAAGCTGCTCAACAAGCATGTGAACGCCAGGCGGTTCCGGATGGAATCCCTCCGCTCCGTCATTGCCTCAATGTCTCAAGGAGATTTCCTTGCATCAATCGACATCAAAGATGCTTATCTCCACGTGCCGATTGCTACAGAGCACCAACGTTTTCTACGTTTTGTGATAGGACACGAACATCTCCAGTTCGTAGCTCTGCCATTTGGTCTGGCGACAGCCCCACGGGTTTTCACCAAGGTCATGGCGGCAGTGGTAGCAGTCTTGCACTCCCAGGGACACTCGGTGATCCCTTACTTGGACGATCTACTTGTCAAAGCACCCTCTCAAGAGGCATGCCAACACAGCCTGAATGTTGCGCTGGAGACTCTCCAGACTTTCGGGTGGATCATCAACTTTTCAAAGTCAAATCTGTCACCGACTCAATCACTAACGTATCTTGGCATGGAGTTTCATACTCTGCCAGCGATAGTGAAGCTTCCGCTGGACAAGCAGCGGTCACTACAGACAGGGGTACGGTCTCTCCTTCATGGTCAGTCGCACTCCTTAAGGCGCCTCATGCACTTCCTAGGGAAGATGGTGGCAGCAATGGAGGCAGTCCCGTTTGCACAGTTTCATCTGCGCCCACTTCAATGGGACATTCTCCGCCAATGGGACGGGAAGTCAACTTCCCTGGACAGGAAAGTCTCCCTTTCCCAGACGGCCAAGGACTCTCTGCAATGGTGGCTTCTTCCCACCTCATTATCACAGGGAAGATCATTCCTGCCCCCATCCTGGGCAGTGGTCACGACAGACGCGAGTCTGTCAGGGTGGGGAGCAGTTTTTCTCCACCACAGGGCTCAAGGGACGTGGACTCAGCAGGAGTCCACCCTTCAGATCAATGTTCTGGAAATCAGGGCAGTGTATCTAGCCCTACTAGCCTTCCAGCAGTGGCTGGAAGGAAAGCAGATCCGAATTCAGTCGGACAACTCCACAGCGGTGGCATACATCAACCACCAAGGAGGGACACGCAGTCGGCAAGCCTTCCAGGAAGTCCGGCGGATTCTGTTGTGGGTGGAGGACAGAGCATCCACCATATCAGCGGTTCACATCCCGGGCGTAGAAAACTGGGAAGCAGACTTCCTCAGTCGCCAGGGTATGGACGCAGGGGAATGGTCCCTTCACCCGGACGTGTTTCAGGAAATCTGTCGCCGCTGGGGGGTGCCGGACGTCGACCTAATGGCGTCGCGGCACAACAACAAGGTCCCGACGTTCATGGCGCGGTCTCGCGATCAAAGGGCTCTGGCGGCAGACGCCTTAGTGCAAGATTGGTCGCAGTTCCGGCTCCCTTATGTGTTCCCACCTCTGGCACTCTTGCCCAGAGTGCTACGCAAGATCAGATCCGATTGCAGCCGCGTCATACTCGTCGCCCCAGACTGGCCGAGGAGGTCGTGATACCCGGATCTGTGGCATCTTACGGTCGGCCAACCGTGGGCACTACCAGACCGACCAGACTTACTGTCCCAAGGGCCGTTTTTCCATCGGAATTCTGCGGCCCTGAACCTGACTGTGTGGCCATTGAGTCCTGGATCCTAGCGTCTTCAGGATTATCCCAAGGAGTCGTTGCCACCATGAGACAGGCTAGGAAGTCCACTTCTGCTAAGATCTACCACAGAACGTGGAGGATTTTCTTATCCTGGTGCTCTGCACAAGGAGTATCCCCCTGGCCGTTCGCGTTACCTACTTTTCTTTCCTTCCTGCAATCTGGGTTGGAAAAGGGCTTGTCGCTCGGCTCCCTTAAAGGGCAAGTCTCGGCACTATCCGTGTTTTTTCAGAAGCGTCTAGCACGTCTTTCTCAGGTGCGCACGTTCCTGCAGGGGGTTTGTCATATCGTCCCTCCGTACAGGCGACCGTTAGATCCATGGGATCTAAACAGGGTACTAGTTGCTCTCCAGAAGCCGCCCTTCGAGCCTCTGAGGGATGTTTCACTTTCTCGTCTCTCACAGAAAGTGGTCTTTCTAGTGGCGGTCACGTCTCTTCGGAGAGTGTCTGAGCTAGCAGCGCTGTCATCCAAGGCTCCCTTCCTGGTGTTCCACCAGGACAAGGTAGTGCTGCGCCCCATTCAGGAGTTTCTCCCTAAGGTGGTATCCTCTTTTCATCTTAATCAGGATATCTCCTTGCCTTCCTTTTGTCCTCATCCAGTTCTTCGGTATGAAAAGGATTTACATTTGTTAGATCTGGTGAGAGCACTCAGAATCTACATTTCCCGCACGGCGCCCCTGCGCCGCTCGGATGCACTCTTTGTCCTTGTCGCTGGTAAGCGCAAAGGGTCGCAGGCTTCAAAAGCCACCCTGGCTCGATGGATCAAAGAACCAATTCTTGAAGCCTACCGTTCTGCTGGGCTTCCGGTTCCATCAGGGCTGAAGGCCCACTCTACCAGAGCCGTGGGTGCGACCTGGGCATTACGACACCAGGCTACGGCTCAACAGGTGTGCCAGGCAGCTACCTGGTCGAGTCTGCACACTTTCACCAAACATTATCAGGTGCATACCTATGCTTCGGCGGACGCCAGCCTAGGTAGAAGAGTCCTGCAGGCGGCAGTTACCTCCCCGTAGGGGAAGGCTGTCTTTGCAGCTCTAACATGAGGTATTTCTTTACCCACCCAGGGACTGCTTTTGGACGTCCCAATCGTCTGGGTCTCCCAATGGAGCGCCGAAGAAGAAGGGAATTTTGTTACTTACCGTAAATTCCTTTTCTTCTAGCTCCTATTGGGAGACCCAGCACCCGCCCTGTTGTCCTTCGGGATGGTTGGTTTTTTTTCGGGTACACATGTTGTTCATGTTGAACGGTTTTCAGTTCTCCGATGTTACTTCGGAGTGAATTTGTTTAAACCAGTTATTGGCTTTCCTCCTTCTTGCTTTAGCACTAAAACTGAGCAGCCCGTGATCCCACGGGGGGTGTATAGCCAGAAGGGGAGGGGCCTTACACTTTTTAGTGTAATGCTTTGTGTGGCCTCCGGAGGCAGTGCTATACACCCAATCGTCTGGGTCTCCCAATAGGAGCTAGAAGAAAAGGATTTTACGGTAAGTAACAAAATTCCCTTCTTTTTGTTATGTAAACTAAGTAAGAAGTACAAATAAACTTAGTTTAGGGCCAGTAAAATTATACTGTATTAATCGTCAACTACAGTATTTTTTACTGAATATTGTAAGGGTCAGCCCAGTGCCTCACGTGAGAGCGATGCACGAGTCTCACATCGCATCATCCGGCACGGTCGCTCTTTTCCAGACAGCAGTGTGCGGCTGTGCCGGATGATGCGATGCGAGATTCGTGCATCGCTCTCACGTGTGGTACTTGCCATAGTGTCAGTTGCAGGCGCTCATTATTTATTTTTTTTTTAACTGATGTCCGTATTTTTTATTTCGCCAAACTAATTTTTTTGTATGAGGGGGGTCTAGTTTCCAAAATGGGGTCAGATGTGGGGGAGCTCCATTGTTTAGGCACCTCAGGGGGTCTCCAAATGCAACATGGCGTCTGCTAATAATTCCAACCAATTTTGTGAAATGCTGTGAAATGGCGCTCCTTCTCTTCTGAGCCCCGCCATGCGTCCAAACAATTGGTTTTCACCACGTATGAGGTATCTGTGTACTCAGGAGAAATTGCACAATACGTTTTATGGTGCATTTTTTCCTGATACCCTTGTGAAAAAAAAGCTACCTGTTTGAAAAAACAATTTTGTGGTAAAAAAAAAATAAATATTTTCACGGCTGAACATTACAAACGTTTGTAAAGCCTCCAGGGGTTCAAAGTGCTCACTAAACAGCTAGATAAATTCCATGAGGGGTCTAGTTTCCAAAATGGGTTCAATTGTGGGGGAGCTCCATTGTTTAGGCACCTCAGGGGGATCTCCAAATGCAACATGGCGTCCGCTAATAATTCCAACCAATTTTCCTGTGAAATGGCGCTCCTTCTCTTCTGAGCCCTGCCGTGCGCCCAAACAATTGATTTCCACCACATATGAGGTATCTGTGTACTCAGGAGAAATTGCATAATACGTTTTATGGTGCATTTTTCCTGATACCTTTGTGAAAAAAAAAGCTACCTAGTTGAAGCAACAGTTTTGTGGTAAAAACTTTTTTTTTTCTTTTCACAGCTCAACGTTATAAACTTCTGTGGAGCCCCCACTGGTTCAAAGTGCACATCAAACATCTAGAATAAATATTTGAGGGCTCTAGTTTCCAAAATAGGGTCACTTGTGGGGTAGCTCCATAGTTTAGGCACCTCAGGTGGTCAACAAACCCGACATGGCGTCCGCTAATTAGTGCAGCTAATTTTGCACTCAAAAATTCAAATGGCGCACCTTGCCTTCCGAGTCCTGCCGTGTGCCCAAACATTTGATTTCCACCACAACTTTTTTTTTTGTAAATTTTGTTGGAAAAGTGAGAAATTGCTGATGAACTTTGAACCCTTCTAACTTCTTAACGGAAAAAAAATTTGTTTCAAAAATTGCGCTTGTGTAAAGCAGACAAGTGGGAAATTTTATTTAGTAACTATTTTGTGTGACATATCTCAGATTTATGGGCATAAAATTTCAAATTTTGAAAATGCAAAATTTTCGCCAATTTTCCGAAATTTTCACAAATAAACGCAAAACATATTGGCCTAAATTTACCACTAACATGAAGTACAATATGTCACAGAAAAACAATATCAGAATTGCCAGGATCCGTTGAAGCGTTCCAGAGTTCTAACCTGTCAAAGTGACACTGGTAAAAATTGCAAAAAATGGCCGGGTCTTTAAGATGAAAACAGGCTGGGGGCTGAAGGGGTTAAGGTGAAAACCTTGCTCTGGTGTAAAGGGGTTAAAAACATTACATGCCAACCCACCCAACCTCGATAATTCAATCTTATCCTTCTTACAAAATCACACTACTGTATTTCCCTGAAAAAAAGACACTGTCTTATATTTTTTTTGCCCCAAAAAAAGCACTAGGTCTTATTTTTGGGGGAGTGTAATACTAATATAAAAAGACTGACCAGCACATCCACTAGGTGTGAACAGGTGCACACTAAAAATTCAACAGTTACAAAATTTTTCTGCGTGCACCTGTTTCTCACTGAGCACTCCGCCCTCCAGCCTGAGCAGTTTCATTTAGCTGCATCCTACCTGCCCATTACATGGAGGTTTCTTAACCCAGATAGAAGCCTCACACTGTCCCCTCATGGTATTGCTTCCCCATACCACCCCCCACTACCCAATATCTATTCTGTGCCCCCTCACATTCTTCTCATCCCTTATTGCCTCCTCACTACCTCTGTACTCATCCCCCCTCACACCCCATACTGTGTCAGTATACATTTCCCCTCACTCCCCATAATGTATCCACACCCATCCTGTCCACTTGCTTTTCATACTGTGTCCTCAAATTTGCCCCCTCGCTATTTATTCTGTCTTCAAAATGTTTCCCGTTTGCTCCCCATACTATGTCCAAATACATTACCCCTTACCCTCGCTCCCCATACTCTGTATACATAACCCCTCACCCTCTCTCTCTCATACTGTCTATATACATCATCCCTCACCCTCTCTCCCCATACATCATCCCTCACCCTCTCTCCCCATACATTACCTCTCACCCTCTCTCCCCATACTGTCTATATACATCCCCCCTCACCCTCTTTCCCCATACTGTCTATATACATCACCCCTCCCCTCTCTCTCCATACTGTCCATAGATAATTCCCCCTCTCCATCCTCTATCTCACCATTCTGTAGCCATAAGAACTTCCCACTCCCCATTCCTATCCCCCCATACTGTGTCCATATACATTTCCTCCTGCTCACCCTCTCTTCCCCCATACTGTGTCCATACATGCTTCCCACTTCAGCTCCACTGGAGCACTTATTACCAGTGGTATCTGCCACCTATGCACTGCAACGCTGAAGAATGATGTCAGCAGTGTGATCAGCTGACCTGATCACATTACAGCCATCGCTCTGACCCGGAAGTGCCGGCGGTCACCGCTTCAATTGTTCATGTGTCTAAAAGATACAGAGAGAATTGATCAGTAGGAGCTGCGCACCGCACTTCTTCTGAGTCTTGGCTGTCAGTTTGACAGCCAGGACTCAGAATAGCCTGCGCCCGCTACAGGGGCGACAACTGCACCCGGGGCACATGCCCTATCTGCCCCCCAAGATACGACTCTGACTAGTCATGTGACAGAGGGGTGGTTCCAAGTCAGTGGCGCTCATGTGATGTGCCTATTTACATGTGACCCACAACTCTCAGACCGCGGCCCGCGAGCCAGCAGCGCCATCATGGTAATGGCGGTGCATGCTAGCTGGGCCATATTGTCCACATTGTTCGTTGTCAGGGGAGACACCAACAGGCTCAGCGCTCCCTGGAACTAAAATTCTCTGTGAATGTAGAAGGACCATGTATGTATGGACTATACCCATGTTTGCTGACCATATATTGGAAGATATCCCGAACATTACACAAAGTTAGTATATACTAGAACCATACTATAAGATTGACATGAAAAAGAAGGGATAAGCAAATAATAAATCCACCCCATAGGTTATAAATGGAATGATTCCCTATTCAGTGAATTATATTTTCACATTTTAATTTTTTTTTTAAATGCTACCAGTGATCATACTAAAGATACCCCAGGGCCTATAGTATGATAACCAATAACCATATGTGTGGCCATAATTATTGCAACAATTTGATGTAAACAGTAATAATTGCTATTAATTAAACCTTCAAGGTGGTGGTTAATACCGGCCTAAGAACAATATATGGGCACTTACTAATCCAAAGTAGTCAGATTACTAACCCTCAGATTCAAGGGCAATTTTGGCATAAAAATAATTAAGTGTTGAAAATTGTGTAATTACTATTGTGTGGTGAATTTGATGTGACTACTTAATTTAGTTCAATGCCTAGGAACAGTGATCAATATTCTGTGAATTATGTGGTTACTCAAGAAGTAGTGCAATACCCAATATTAATAACTAAAAACCTACTCTTATACAGTAACTGAGGGCTGTGTGCCAGTGTCTGTTCTTTCTATGCTTCCCATAGCTGTGTGTCCTGTTGGGACCCAGTCACTCTCAGCCCTTGTTCACATTGAGGCCTATTTTGACCCATGGTAAGGTTTTAATATTTGAGAGTGTTGGTACTGTCCCACACCTTGTCGCAGTGGGATGGTTTTATGCTTTTTTGGATCAAAAAACAGTGTTTACAAAGTACCCTATGTTTATTTATATGCACTATGCTTTTATTTAGTTACAGTAGGTTATATGTCCATATTATTTATATCTTTGTTTTTTCTTCTTGTCTTATGGCCAGTGTGAACATGAGCTTACAAGCTGCATGTATACCAACTCATACTCCGGCTCACTTTTTTTTCTAGTTAAATAGTGCCCATTCATTAACCCCTTGATTTTTCGGGTTCTTCTTGCTCCCCTTCTTCCGAGATCCACAAGTTTTTTTTATTTTTACATCAATATTGCCATATGAGGGCTGTTATTGCATTTTGGGCAAAATTGTGATTACCAAAAACCATAATTTTGGGCATTTGGAATGTTTTTTGCCGCTATGCCGTTTACTGATCAGATTAATTGATTTTAGATTTTGATAGATTGGGCATTTCTGAATACTGCGATACCAAATATGTGTATATATTTTTTCTTTTAAGCCTTTAATTTTCAGTAGGGCAAATGAGAGTTGATTTGGTATTTTAGGAGTTTTTTTTATTTTATTTTACTTTTTTTTTTATTTTACTAATTCCAATAGGGGACTATAAGGATCAGCAGTCTGATCGCTCATTCATTTCTGTTTATCAGAGCAGCACAGCTTTGAACAGCAGAAATGCTGCGTTCTTGTTACAGCTGCTGCTTTGCCGGCTGTAACAGGACCTATGTTATGATAGTGACTGGAGTCATCATATGACCCGTCGCTACCATGACAACCATAGGCTCCCCATGATCATGTCACGATGTCGGCGGGGAAAGGCGCGATTCCCGCTGCAGCGATTTAAATTGCACTGTCACATTTTGAGAGCGCGATTTAAGTGGTTAAGAGGTGCAAGTGGATCGCGGAACCACCTGCACCTTTAAGCGACACATCAGCTGTTTTAATCAGCAGACATGTGCAGGGATCGTCACTGGCTCACCGCAGCAGCCAGCGGTGATCACTGCTTCATGATTTAGGACGTACCGTTACATTCTAGGTCGTGAAGGGGTTAATACTATTTTGCTATATTAACCATAACAATTTTTGTACAATATCCCATTCTTATCCATGTAATCCAGACAATGTCATCATTAGAACATTTTTCATCAATAGAACCATAATCCCCACAATTCCAAATTCCTCATGTACATTCTTATTATTTTTATTTTTCAGGGGATCCACCCCTACTGCAACTAATTTGTTGTCCCGGGCGAATACCAGCCAGCCCGGTAATCTCAACAGGTAAGTCACCATTCAAATAAATACCAATCTAGGAAGAAGCAAAATAAATTAAAACTTATACATAAAACCAACAAACCATCATTAAAAACACAACATGCTAACCCACCCAATCTCGATACTTCAATCTTATCCTTCTTACAAAAAAGCATACTTCCACGAAAAAAACACACTGTCTTATATTTTTCTCTGACGCCTCATTGGGGGACACAGGACAATGGGTGTTATGCTGCTTATCCATAGGAGGACACTAAGTAGATGCAAAGATGTTAGCTCCTCCCCTGCAGTATACACCCCCTGGCCCAGCCAGGCTACTTCAGTTTTAGCTTAGTGTCTATAGGAGGCACATCTCTGCAGACTACTGCAGCAAGAATTTTTTGTTTTTAGAGGGCGACGGTTTCCTTCGGGGACTGATTTCCCAAAACCATCAACAGGCGGGAACGTGGAGTGTCGCCTCCCTGTACCCCCTCCTGCGACGCTGGATCCTGGGCTGTTACTCACTGGACGACGGGTCTCATGGCACCGATTTTCCAGAGCCCAGAGCAGATGAAAATTTCCTCAGTCCCTCTGGCAGGTTCTGAGTTGATACACGCTCTGCACCAGCGTGACCAGGCAGAGACTGCCATCTCCACATGAGGTGAGATCCTTCCTGACTGGATTCTTTTCCAGAGCCCAGAGCAGATGAAAAACCTCCTCAGTCCCTCTGGCAGGTTCTGAGTTGATACACGCTCTGCACCAGCGTGACCAGGCAGAGACTGCCATCTCCACATGAGCTGAGATCCTTCCTGACTGGATTCTTTTCCAGAGCCCAGAGCAGATGAAAAACCTCCTCAGTCCCTCTGGCAGGTTCTGAGTTGATACACGCTCTGCACCACCGTGACCAGGCAGAGACTGCCATCTCCACATGAGCTGAGATCCTTCCTGACTGGATTCTTTTCCAGAGCCCAGAGCAGATGAAAAACCTTCTCAGTCTCTCTGACAGGCTCTGAGTTGATACATACTCTGCACCGGTGTGTCCGGACACAGCAGGCATCAGAATCTCCACACTGGAGCTGATATCCCTGACAGGAATTAGCTCTGAGGTGAAATCCTCCCTGACAGGATTTAGAGCAAAGGTCAAGCTCCCAGGACTCAGTGCACTGTTGTTGTGCAGGGCTGGAGGGGGGAAGGGGAGTCCCTTCCCACCATTTTATTATATTTTCTCCTCACACAGTAGCTATGCAGAGCACCGCTCCCTCTCCTTACCGCTCCCTCTCCTTGTGATCAGAGTCTGTGGGCGTCTCTGAGCTTCCTCCTTCCCACAGGAAACATTAGCTCTGCAGAATATTGCTCCCTCGTTACAATCAGAGTTTGTGGCTCATCAGCCTGGGGCTGCAGTCACATGTTTTATGCTTTGCACAACTACAGCAACAACTACCGTGTTTTTCCAAAAATAAGACACTGTCTTATATTTTTTTTGCCCCCCAAAAAAGCACTAGGGCTTATTTTTGGAGGCGTTCTTATTCTTGGAGAAAGACGGTTGAGGGTAAGTTTACCCCCCAAATAAAGCAGACCCCCTCCACTTCCCAGGAGACTCATACTCACCAGACCAGGACGTCTGTGTGATTCCAAGGTCCTCCTGTGATCTCCGGTCGGTGCTGCACGCCGTCCTACCCTGCTGCTAGCTGACACGCTGACACACACAGCAGATCACAGGCACACCCAGCAGATCACACAAACACAGCAGATCACACACAGCAGATCTCACACACACACACACAGCATATCACACACACACAGCAGATCGCAGATATACACAGCAGATCACAAACAGCAGATCGCAGGCACACACAGCAGACCACACACACAAACACAGCAGATCACACACACACACACACAGCAGATCACACACAAAGCAGATCTCAGATATACACAGCAGATCACACACAGCAGATCGCAGGCACTCACAGCCGATCACAGGCACACACAGGCGATCATAGATACACACAGCCGATCGCAGAAAAACACACACACAGCAGATCACATACACACAGCAGAACACACACACACACAGCAGTGCACAGAGGAGAAAAAGAGCACACATAATTCAGGCGCACATCAAAGAATATTGTAATCATATATATTTTTTATTTTTACGAGAAAAACAGTTTATTAGGTCCATGAAAAACACACAATAAAATCATTTAAAACCATACAATACAAGACACGGCCTCTATAAAGTGACTCCGGGATAGTAAACCTAGTCAATATAAGACAGATATAATATCAAAGTTGTACATCAATTGATTCTCCAAACCACAGATCTAAGGTAAGTAGTGATTACTCGCATGCAGAAAATAAGCTCTACTGGTGAGGTAGACAGTTGTATATATATATATATATATATATATATATATATATATATACGAAGTATGACACTATCGTATATGTACTGTCTTATAGATAACCATATCAAAAGACAATGGAGGTATAACCAATACCAGGAACAGTTGATTGGCAACAATATAGCAGTGTGAATTAATCATACAAGTGCATATCAAATATATATAGAGCTTGTATAAAAAAAATAAAATATATATATTTATAATAGCAGCGATTGCTAAATGGATACTACCTGAGAAACCATCAGTATTTAGCTCTAGAAAACAGCACTCTATAAGGGTGATGGTGTGACCAGCAGAAAGTTATTAATGCAGTACTGAAGAGCTGCCACCAGACTGCCTAGATACCTGCTGGCTGCATAAACACCAGATATAGATCACCCAAAAAATACCAAATGTGCACACATGGTCAAAAAAGACCGAGAAAGTCTCATTAGAGAAGTATAATTACCAACCGGGCCCGGTGTATAAGTAGAACTGCATGCACAAAAATATAGGGAGAATATCAAGGCGCAAAAGAGCAAGGTATGCTGTGAAGGTCAAAGTAATCACTACTTACCTTAGGGGTGCTTCACACACAGCGAGATCGCTGCTGAGATCGCTGCTGATTCACGGTTTTTGTGACGCAGCAGTGACCTCATTAGCGATCTCGCTGTGTGTGACACTGAGCAGCGATCTGGCACCTGCTGTGAGATTGCTGCTCGTTACACACAGCCCTGGTTCTTTTTTTTATTGTTTCTCTCCCGCTGATAAGCACACATAGCTGTGTGTGACAGCGAGAGAGCAACAATCCTGAATGTGCAGGGAGCAGGAGCCAGCATCTGACAGCCTGCGGTAAGCTGTAACCAAGGTACACATCGGGTAACCAAGGTGGTTACCCGATATTTAGCTTCGTTACCAGCCTCCGCAGCTCTCACGCTGCCAGTGCCGGCTCCTGCTCCCTGCACACGCTAAGTTAAGCGGTGTGCGCTGGTAACTAAGGTAAACATCGGGTAACCATACCCGATGTTTACCTTAGTTACCAGTGTCCGCAGCTTCCAGACGCCGGCTCCGTGCAAGCGCAGCGTCGCTTGCACGTCGCTGCTGGCTGGGGGCTGGTCACTGGTCGCTGGTGAGATCTGCCTGTTTGACAGCTCACCAGCGACCATGTAGCGACGCAGCAGCGATCCTGACCAGGTCAGATCGCTGGTGGGATCGCTGCTACGTCGCTAAAGTGTGACGGTACCCTTAGATCTGTGGTTTGGAGAATCAATTGATGTACAACTTTGATATTATATCTGTCTTATATTGACTAGGTTTATTATCCCGGAGTCACTTTATAGAGGCCGTGTCTTGTATTGTATGGTTTTAAATGATTTTATTGTGTGTGTTTTTCATGGACCTAATAAACTGTTTTTCTCGTAAAAATAAAAAATATATATGATTACAATATTCTTTGATGTGCGCCTGAATTATGTGTGCTCTTTTTCTCCTCTGTGCATTGTTGTTTTGCACACATTAGGCAGCACTCATTGTGTTACTATAGGCTGTGCACCCCGTCATTTCGTTTACACACACAGCAGATCGCAGATATACACAGCAGATCACACACATCCGATCGCAGGCACACACAGCCGATCACAGATACACACTTCCGATCGCAGGCACATAAAAGCCGATCACAGATACACACTTCCGATCGCAGGCACATAAAAGCCGATCACAGATACACACATCCGATCGCAGGCATACACAGCCGATCACAGATACACACATCCGATTGCAGGCATACACAGCCGATCACAGATACACACATCCGATCACAGACACACACAGCCGATCGCAGAAAAACACAGCCGTTCGCAGACACACACACACATACATAATATCACATCCAGCACTTACGGCCGCAGGGAATGAGAGCAAGTCACGTGTCCGGCCGCAGGTCCTGTTCCTTGCGCTCCACTGCACTGCCTCTCAGGAGAAGAGATCGGTGTCTCTGGATGAGGTATGTATGCGATCTGATGTGCGTGCGATCCGATGTTTGTGTGTGTGATTTGATGTTTGCGTGTGATCCGATGTTTGTGTGTGCGATCTGATTATGTGTGCGATATGACTGTGTGCGATCCGATGTTTGTGTGTGAGATCTGGTGTGTGTGTGTGAGATCTGGTGTGTGTGGGAGATCTGGTGTGTGTGTGTGTGTGTGTGTGTGTGTGTGTGTGAGATCTGATGTGTGCGGGTGTGTGATCACTGCAGGTCCTGCCGCTCAGTGTCGGGTTAGTGTAATTGCCGGGTGCCGCTGTGTATAATGAAGTGTCCTGCAGTATCTGTATATTTTTTAGCGGCACGGACACTTCATTATTGATCCGGGAGTAGGGCTTATTTTCGGGGGAGGGCTTATATTTAAGCCTTTCTCCGAAAATGCTGGAAATCCCTGCTAGGGCTTATTTTTGGGGGAGGTCTTATTTTTGGAAAAACACGGTATAAGACTTCTAACGTACAGCCTATTATTCAGCCTGCACTACCTGCCACGCTGAGCTACTAGGGGTTGATAGCCCCTCTTCCTTCTGTGAGTGCGGTGCCCCTGTAGCCCCCCCTCCCGCCCCGCCACCACCGCAGCAACTGCTGCCAGCCCAGAGCCTACGGCTCCCAGTCCCCCGGAATGGGCACAGTTCCCAGAACCTGGTGCTGGCTATGCAACATCGTCCTCACACCTCTCGGGGCCCCTGGACAGAACGCAGCCTGATGACACCTCTGTAGAGGGTTCTTCTGATAAGAATCAGCCCTCTGCTTCACCGGTTGCAGATCAGAAAAAGGGCATGACCCCCATGGTTCTCCCTCGGGGGTACACAGATGGGGTTCTCCCACATGTTCCGCGGTCTCTGAGGAGCCGGAGGAAGGGGAATGATGTTTGTACCAGGATGATTCCTTGGTTTCAACCTCCCCGAGCGATTAAGCTGCGATGGACTATCTTATTGCAGCAATCAACCAAACTGTGTTTGTGTGCAGCAATCAACCAAACTGTGCATGTGTGCAGCAATCAACCAAACTGCATGTGTGCAGCAATCAACCAAACTGTGCATGTGTGCAGCAATCAACCAAACTGTGCATGTGTGCAGCAATTAACCAAACTGTGCATGTGTGCAGCAATCAACCAAACTGCATGTGTGCAGCAATCAACCAAACTGTGCATGTGTGCAGCAATCAACTAAACTGTGCATGTGTGCAGCAATCAAGCAAACTCTGCATGTGGAAGATCTCCCATCCACTACTACTGACCACGCGGTCTCCTTTAAAAGGGCGAAGAAACCTAAAAAAAAAAAATAACGTTTTTGCCGGCGCTTCGGTATCCGTAAACTCATGTAGTCTCGGTACCCCTTGGCTTAGCTGTCTCTAAGGGCTGGGCCGATCCTCTCTCGGTGGACCCCCCCCCCCCTCCCCCGGCCTCCCGCCTACCTGAAAGACCCTCCTGTCTTTTACTTGATGGATCCTCCTTCAAGGACCCAACAGACAGACAAGTGGAGCAGCTCGATCGCTCCGCCTTGAGGCCGCGTGTCCCTCTCTCCTTCCGTGTGGATCGCACAGGCATCAGGAATAACAGTTTTCCTCAGGCCCTCACAGAAGTAACAGTTCACATTGCTGCGGCGGTGGAGTACCTCATGCAAGCCTCCCTCGATGCTGCTATGCGCAGTTTTTGCCGCCTCGAATACCATAGCCATCCGTAAGGCCCTCTGGTTCCGATAATGGAGAGCGAACTCTGTCCCTTAGAAGCCTCTCACAGTACTCCTTTCCAGACCAATGGCTTGGCGATCGTCTGCACAGGCTCTTTTTTTCTGACGCCATGGGAGGGAAAGAGTACCTCCCTCCCCCAACTCTAGCCCAGGATGTTTTTTAATAGACACGCAGGGCCTGACCTTCTGAGCCCTCCCCAGGTCCACCTCGTCCTGGCAGTCTATACAAAGACCGAGGAGTCTCGTCCTCCTCCATCTGGGCTGCCGCCTCAGACCACAAATGGGTGCGAGACCTTGTGTCTTCGGTTACCACATTGAATTCCGGACCCGATCCCCGGGTTGGTCTTTTTCTCTCAAACCCCCCAAAGGCTCCAAAACACCATGAGGCCTTCTCCTCAGCAATCCACTCCTCCAAACGGCGGGGGTGATAGTACATGTTCCGGATGACGAGATGGTCAAGGCCTTCTATTCCAACCTCTTTGTGGTCCCCAAAAAAGGACGGGTCAGTTCGACTCATCCTGGACCTCTAACACCTGAGAAAACATGTGCACGTAAGGAGACTCAGAATGGAGTTCCTAGGGTCCATTATTACCTCTATGGTCGAAGGAGAATTCATTGCTTCAATAGCTATCAGGGACGCGTACCTGCACATACCCATCGCCCCAGCTCACCAAAAGTTCCTCCGCTTCACGGTTCAGGACTTCTTTTTTCATTTGTAACCCTACCCTCGGCCCTGCCACAGCACCAAGGGTCTTCACCAAGGTCATGGTGGCTGCCATGAGTGCCCTTCACGCCAGGAGATTGGCTGTTCTGCCTTGCTTGGATGACCTCCTCATCAAGGGCTCAACCAGCGTGCAGATCTCTGTGGGCTCTCTATCCCGCTTAGGGTGGCTTCTGACTCCAGTCAAATCATCCCCGCTCCCGTCAAAATCCGTCACCTCCCTGGGCATGTTCCTGGACAGCCTTCGGGGCTTGATATTGCTCCCTCAAAACAAGGTGACCGCTCTACAACAAGCGGTACACTGCCTTCTACTCTTGTACTCCTCTCGCTCCATACGATTCAGTATGAGAGTGCTAGGTAGGATAGCGGCGGCTATAGAGGCAGTGCCGCTCGCTTAGCCACACACCGACTGCAGCTTGCGCTTCTAGCTGACTGGGACAAGAGCCCCCTTTTCCCTGGATGAATTTTTTCACCTGACTCCTTCAGTCAGGTATGTGCTTTGCTGGTGGCTTCGGCCCTCTTCCATATTGAGAAGGAGATTTTCTCTCCCAAGTGGACTGGATACTCCTGACCACGGATGCCAGCCTCTTAGGCTGGGGAGCAGTGTACTGGCTCCACACCGCTTGAGGACGTTGGATGCCCCAGGAGTCTTCCCTTCCCAGAAATCATCCTGAAAGTCAGCGCGATCTTTCTCGCGCTCAGGTCGTTCCTCCATCTGCTAGCAGGTCGTCTGAGTCGAGTCCAATTTGACAATGCAACAGCTGTGGCCTATGTCAATCGGCAGGGAGGTACCAGCAGCAAGACAGCTTATCTCAAGGTCCTCAGGATCCTCACCTGGGCCGAATCGACTGGGTTTGTGATTTCACCGGTACACATACCGGGAGTAGAGAACTGGGCGGCGGACCTTCTAAGTCGCCAAGGCCTAGCCGCCGGAGAGTGGTTTCTCCACCCAGAAGTGTTCTCACACATCTGCTCTCGCCGGGGTACGCCGGACGTGGGTTTAATGGGCTCAAGGTTGAACGCAAAGGTACCCGCGTTCTTAGCCAGGTCACGTGATCAACAGTCCATCAGCGCGGATGCTCTACTCTCCTGAAGTCGCTTCTGTCTACCTTACAGGTTTTTCGGTACAATTGCTCATGGCGCCTCTTAAGCATCCCAGACCTGCTGACCCAAGGCCCATTTCCCATCAGAACTCCAGAGCCCTTAAGATGACGACCTGGCCATTGAGACCTGGACTTTAAAAAGAGCGAGATTCTCTCCCGCGGTCATCTACACCATGATCAGTGCCCGAAAGCCGGCCTTCATCCTGTATTTGCCACCGCACATGGAAAAGTTCCTTTCCCGGTGCAGGGAATCCAATGTCCAACCTATGCCTCTGGCGATCCCCAGAATCTTTGTTTTCTTTTTTGCAGTCAGGTTGCAAAAGGGGTTGGCCCTCAGCTCCCTTAAGGGGTAGGTTTCATCTTTCTCAATATTCTATCAATGCCGGCTAGCTTGCAATCCGCAAGTCCAGATTTTCCTCCAGGGCGTTTCCCATCTAGTCCCACCGTACAAATGGTCGCTGGACCCATGGGACCTCAATCTCATTCTGGACGGTCTCCAGAGGACCCCCTTTGAACCTCTTAAGGAATCTTCTCTTGCTCTTCTCACCTGGAAGGTAACATTCTTAGTGGCGATTACGTCCATCAGACAAGTTTTGGAACTGGCAGCACTCTCTTGCCGCGAACCCTTTCTGATCTTTCATCAGGGTAAGGTAGTTCTACCCAGTCCCCCCTCCTTTTCCGGATTTTCTTCCAAAGGTTACTTCCCCGTTTCATTTGAACGAGGACATTGTTCTGCCTTTCTTTTTGTCCACACCCAGTCCATAGGGTGGAAAGGTCTCTACATTCGCTAGACCTTATGAGGGCTCTCCGATATTATATACCCAGGACAGCCTCTTTAGGAACATGGACTCCTTGTTCGTCATTCCTGAAAGGCCTAAGAAAGGACAGGCAGCTTCATAGGCAACGCTGGCTCGCTGGATTCGCTCTGCGATCCAGGAGGTCTACCACTTGCAACTCAAGCCCATTCCTAGTGGGCTGCGGACTCCTTCCACGCGAGCAGTTAGCGCCTCTTGGGCCATCAGGCTTCAGTGGAACAGAGGTGGAAGGCCGCGACCTGGTCTAGCCTGCATATTGTTTCAAAGCATTACCGAGTTCATACCCAGGCTTCGGCTGAGGCGAACCTAGGTAGGAAAATTCTGGAAATGACAGTGGAGCACCTATCTCAGTAGGCGCTCCTGGCTATCTGGGACTGGTTCCTAGTCCTTGGGTTGCATTGTTTATTGTTTACCCACCCAGGGACTGCTTTAGGACGTCCCATGGTCCTGTGTCCCCCAATGAGGCGTTAGAGAAAAACAGATTTTTGTGTACTCACCGTAACATCGTTTTCTCTTAGCCATCATTGGGGGACACAGCACCCTCCCTGTTGCCCTGTTGGGCCTTAGTTTTTTCTCTTAGTACCTTTTTGTTATGAGCATTCCCTCGTGTTTTTTGTTACTTGTTCTCCTACTGCTTGTGTACTAAAACTGAAGTAGCCTGGCTGGGCCAGGGGGTGTATACTACAGGGGAGGAGCTAACATCTTTGCATCTACTTAGTGTCCAACTATGGATAAGCAGCATAACACCCATGGTCCTATGTCCCCCAATGATGGCTAAGAGAAAACGATTTTACGGTGAGTACACAAAAATCCGTTTTTTTTGCCCCCAAAAAAGCATAAAAGACTGTCCAGCACATCCACTAGGTACTTTGAACAGGTGCACGCTGAAAATGTTACAAAAAAATATGCACAGCAGCAGTCAGAAAAACTAAAATATGCAAATTCGTGTAATCACGGCAGCCTACAACAAGGTGTATCTCTTTTTGCCGGGACCCTATCCTAATACGCCTTTATCTGGGTTAAATAACCTACATGTAATGGACAGGTAGCATCCAGCTAAATAAAAAGCTCAGGCTGGAGTGCGGAGGAGTGTTCTGTCAGAAAGGAATGTAATACTAATATAAAAAGACTGACCAGCACATCCAATAGGTGTGAAAAGTTGCACGCTGAAAATTCAACAAAGTTGCAAAAATTTTCTGCATGCACCTGTTTATGACTGAGCACTCTGCCCTCCAGACTGAACGTTTTCATTTAACTGGATCCAACCTGCCCATTTCATGTAGTTTTTTTTTAGCCCAGATGCAGGAGTTTTTGGAATGAGTCCCGGCAAAAATAGGTATGCCTTGTCGTCGGTTATTGGCCCTTCCCAGCTTAAAAATAGCAGGCTGCAGCCACCCCAGAAGTGGCACATCCTTTAGATGCACCAATCCTGGCTCTTCTCCCCTGCTCATCCCGTTGTCCTGGTGTGGTGGCAAACGGGTTAATATAAGGGGTTGATACCAGCTCTAATGTTACCTTGCATCAAGCCCTGGGGTTAGTAATGTTACAGCATCTATCAGATACCCGACATCACTAACCTAGTGAATAATAATAAAAAAAATTAGACTACAAATATGTTTTTTATTTGAAAACACATTCCCTTTTTCACCAATTTATTAAAAAAAAGTCTGATGCCTTGTAATCCATTTTGGAGGTCCCACGACAACTCTGTGTTCCAGGATATGAAGGCGCAGGGAACGTATTCAACATTTCTTCGTCGCTCCATTGGGAGACCCAGACGATTGGGTGTATAGCTACTGCCTCCGGAGGCCACACAAAGCATTACACTAAAAAGTGTAAGGCCCCTCCCCTTCTGGCTATACACCCCCAGTGGGATCACTGGCTCACCAGTTTTCGGCTTTGTGCGAAGGAGGTCAGACATCCACGCATAGCTCCACTGTTTAGTCAGCAGTAGCTGCTGACTATATCGGATGGAAGAAAAGAGGGCCCATATGGGGCCCCCAGCATGCTCCCTTCTCACCCCACTGGTGGTTTGTAAGGTTGAGGTACCTATTGCTGGTACGGCGGCTGGAGCCCACATGCTGTTTTCCTTCCCCATCCCCCTGAGGGGCTCTGAGGAAGTGGGATCTTACCGGCCCCAAAGCCCTGAGGCCGGGCTCCATCCACAGACCCATTGAACCTGCTGGATGTGGAGCGGGAGTGCCGTTCAGGGACATGGCCCTGCACCATTCAGGTACTCTGTGTCCCCGTACACACAGGCACAGCACACTCCAGACTTGCTGGGTGTGCTAGTGCGCCGGGGACAGTAAAGGGTTACAGTCACTGCAGCCTAGCTGAGTGACTTTATTTATTGGGAACTACCGCGCCGGACGCTCCGGGAGCGGCGGCGCGGCTGGGACTTGTAGTGCGCCGGGGACTTAGCGCCGACCGCGCATTTACGGCGGCGGCGCTTATAAATCCAGTCCCCGGCTTTTGCGGCCTAGCTCCGCTTCGTTCCCGCCCCCACCCTGTCAATCAGGGTAGGGGAGAGACGCTGTACAATCAGCAGCGCCGAGGGCTGGAGCCTTATTTACATGCTCCAGCCCTCTCACTGGACACTGTGGGACGCCGGTTTCCCGCTCTGACTTGGGGCACGCCCACGGCCCGCCCCTACTCACACGAGCTGGAGAAGGACGCCGGCAGCCATTACTGCAGTCCGAGCTGAGAGAACGGACTCTGGGCAACCAGGCACAGGACTAGGGCGACCACACACCCGCTTATAGGCGGGCGGTAAGCGGCACCTGAAGTGCTGACACTAAATACCGCAGTTTGTCCATTTGTATTTTATGCTTACACTGCATAGGTCGCTATTTTGGGCTATATGCCCTCTTAGATGGCGACACATCAGCAGCAGGAAGGCATGGGTGCTAAGGCACAGGCTTTCTATGCTGCTTGTATTGCACGTACTGAAGTGTTCATGTGTATTTATGCTTGTATGCTATACACTGCACTGTACGGTCGCTAGTCTTGGCTATATTCGCCATACAATGGCTAGACTACAGCAGCAGAAAAGCAAGGGTGCTGAGGCACAGGTTTTTTTCTATGCTGCTTGTATTGCAGGTGTTGCAGTGTTCATTTGTACTTATGCTTGTATGCTATACATTGCACTGTATGGTCGCTATTCTGGGCTATATTCCCCTAGACGGCTAGTCTACAGCAGCAGAAAAGCAGGCTTTCTATGCTGCTTGTATTGCATGTGCTGCAGTGTTCATTTGTACTTTATGCTTGTATGATATACATTGCACTGTACGGTCGCCATTCTGGCTCTATAAGTCGGCAGCAGCATATAAGCAACACAGGCTTTCGATGCTGTTTTTACTGCATGTGATACTGTTCCACGGCACTGAACCCCATTGTGTGCAATGCTCCCCTGTAGCACTTGGT